>NW_027272019.1:0-170034 GCF_040938485.1 Diadema antillarum | reverse complement strand
GGACAAAGAATCCCCCATTCACCCATACAACATTTTTCTTATAGAGTTGTAGGCATCGGGTATAAATGGTTTTTAGTATAGTACTGCTTAACACACAGACTTATTTTGCTGAACTTAATTGAACTCTATGTTTATGTAAAGCACATTACATTACCGATTTAATGCTTGGGAAAATGATACATCCCATACAAAAAACAATCTTAAATTATTTTTTTAAATTCCTCTCAAAGAACACATAAGAGCTACCTAACAATCCACAGAAAATGGTGGGCATTTAAAGAAATGCTGAAAGACAAAATAATGCTATACAAAATACAGATACAAATGCACTAAACATACAAGTTACCACAGATCTTCAAGAACTTAGTTTTTCAGCCACCAAGAGGCATAATCACATACATGTATAAGACAAGTGCATCAAGTTTGTACATTGTACATATTTCATAAAAGACTCCAAATCATGTCATGAAGTATCACAAATGTATAATAACAAGTCCATCTTCACATACCACCATTTCTGATTAATATAATTGCACAGTTTAAAAGCTCTTTGTTAGACTGCTAGACAATATCTGAAAGACGTTCCAACCACACTTTGATCTATTTTCTACTTTTACTTCTATGTTCTGTATTCATAATCACGATATAAACATACACACATATATACGTACTCAGTACGTACGTATATGTGTGTGTGTGTGTGTGTGTGTGTGTGTGTGTGTGTTTATGCATTTCAATCTGTCCATGATATAGTCAGCTGAGCATGATAAGGGCGTTAAGGTGCCACTAAAGCCATAGTGTTCAAGACACCTTAATGCCCCTATCATTCTCAGCCGCCGACCATGTGAACAAATTGGAAAAGTTGATTTATTTTGGTATATACAGATAGAGAAACTGGGGTGCTATATGCAAAATTATAATTCTCCATGTACATGTCAAAACTCTGTATACAAAATATATAGTACCCTCACCATATAATTCTGATAATGATGGTATTTCAGCTTTCATTAGTGTAAGAAACCTTTCAGAAAGACTATTTCACACAAGGAACTGCAGACAAATTTGTAGACCAGCATCTTTCAGCATCCTAAGAAAGTGGAAAGATGCATTTTAATCACTGCTTTGTGTAGGGCCTACTTGTGTTTGTAATAATGGCTTGAATAAAATGGGTTAAAGAATTCTTGCAATCTGATTGGTCAATTGCAATGTAATCATTTCTCACAGACTGCATGAATATTTTCCATTTTCTTGTAATTACTGGACACTTTATTTTTTCCATGCATTCAGTAATTACTGGACATATTTTCTGTGCATTCAGTAGTTGCCGGACGCAAATTTTTCCAGTCCTGCAGTAAACACACAGTTTTTGCCATAAATTTAGGAATGTTCTACTTATGTTATAAAACAGATGACTCACAAGTTTTTATTTGTGTGTGTCTGTGTTTGGGTCAATAGGAAGTGTGTACACACAGTGCCTCTAAGTTATTTGAACCCACGCTTCATGGGTTCATACAATACGGAGGTACTTTGTGGAGACTGTTCCTACCAGCCTACTGTAACCTGTGGGTCATTTGTATATATACCCTATTTTTATGAGTTTTTGCCAGGTTAGGCAAGCCTGGGACAAAACGTGTTAATGGGCAAGCTTCGACGTTGCTATGGATGGACAAATCATGTGAACAGAGTTATTGTGTCAGACTTCAAGAATTACAACACTGGCTTCTTTGACACAAGCTTTATAATAGTATGTTGGTACTTGTTCCTTCCCACCATTAGAACATCCATATTGATCAAAGTTTGCAGTGTTTGACTAAAACAGGTGTACACCTAAAGACTCAAGGACCAGCTCTCAGGATTTTTGAGAGGACCCTGTTAAGTCACGGTTAAAGAATTTCAAACACTTTTTTTTTTGGGGGGGGGGGGGGAGCAAAATGGTCTTGATATAAATATATCCTACTTCTTTTGCCCACCCCTCAAATTTTTACAAATGAGAGTGCACACCCGAGAAGCATGATGAAATTTAAGCTACCAACCAGGAGTTTATCCCTGGATTTTACTCTTGATTCTTTATAAAGCTGAAAATGTGTGTTTTTTCAAGAAGTTTTAATATCTCTGCCATTAATTCTACACCAACAATGTCCACCATTATGAGCTTGCATTTGTTACTTATGAGAAGAACAGTTTTGTAACAGATTTGGGCCCTGTTGCATAAAGAGATGCAATCAAACATAAGTCAGAAAATCAAACATAAGTCAGGTTTCAGCCAATCACAATTGAGTATTTAGAGACTTACGTTTGATTTTCTAACTTACGTTTGATTGCATCTTTCATGCAACAGGACACAAGTCAATTAAGTGTAGGCTTTACTTCTATGTTCAGTATTCTGTGCTAAACACATTCTTGTGTGTGGTGTGAGACTACAATGCCAGTGGCATTCTTCAGCGTTGGTTTGCTTTTGGTTAATGGTGGAGAGCTGTGGGTGTAGACATAGTATGCTGCCCTCACATGGTGAGTCCAGTGATGATCAAAGTCATTACCATGACGACAAGAGAGAGCGTGCACTTGGTAGCATCGGACACATTGATCTTCCATCCCAGGAAGCGGTGAGTGTAGCACTAGAGAAATTAAAAAAAAAAAGAGATGTAGATTAGGTCAATTTCATTACATTATAGGTTTACCGATTCGGGGAAAATTCAGGGATAATTCAAAAGTCACAATGAAAAGTAAAGATCAAATAATTCTATGCGATGGGGATTGGGGATTCTAACCTGATAGTAAACAGTGTCTGGTGTGCTGCCATCGGGTGTCCACACCAGAGTTCCGGGCGCGTTGTCTCCCTCTGGACACGTCAGCTCCAGCGAGTCGACGTACGCACTATATGAGCTTGCATCGTCGGGGTTTCCAGTGCTTGCTGTATCTTCATAGCTGCAGTAGGAACCCTCTGATATACATTGAACATCGAGGTAAGAAAAAATTCCATTGATACATCAAATTTATCAGTAAATTGAATATGATCATGAATGATCATAACATTGCTCATATTTGTCATTTGATTAAATCCATTCAGCTTACTAGCAAATGACTAGGTTAGGACAAAGCACTCCCTGTCACTACTATCATTCTCAAATTAAAGGATTATGTTGCACAGTTTGTAGTATTCAGAAATATGTTTATGGGTCTGATATTGATTTAGACAAACATACTCACCTACTGGTCCCGCCAGTATTTCATGATTCTGAAAGAAAAAAAGAATATGAAACATATCTGAACCACTGCCTAGTTTGTAGTAACACCACAAGATGATATATATATAAATATATTATGCAAGAAATAAAGCACAATATTTTTGTGCCTTTCTAAAAGTCATACAGCCAAATCGTGGTAACTGATGCTGCACATTATATAATTTATGGTTCAATAAGTGGGAGCAAATAAACACACTGACAGATCCCATTTGATTCACTGTCCTTGTGTATTAATCACATTATCATCACTTGGTATGATTTTTATATACACCGTATATGTATGATTATAATTCTAGACTGAGGTATGCAAAAAAAAGTTAAACAATCTGTATAAGTTTGATTTGAGTTGAGAATGACATACTCCTCTAGCAGCCTCCCCGAGCTGTGCGTAACCCCCTGCAGGATCGGTGGTGATGTAGAAGGGGTGATAGGAGGCCGATTGGTTGGGGTTATTACCCCCGTACACTTCGAAGGTGTACGTCTGGCCCCTCTGCACTGTAATCTCCGGAATGAGGTTCCCGTCAATGTACCAGGCGATACCCCATCCAACAGAACCTGGCAAATAAAATCCAGAAAATATTAAAATGCTTAAATAAGATAATTTTTTGTTCACTTGCTATTGCAGAAGATGACAATCTGTTATCACTGTATGAATACATAGCATTTCATAGCAATCTATTGCATCATAGATTGTGAGAATGTGAGTAGAAAGGAGATTATTTTCACATTTTTCTCAATGTATCCTTGATGTTCACTTCCAGAGTCATATGTTAGCAAATATATTTCAATCTTTGCCAATCTCTTTCCATGACAGTCTTAGAGGATCCATCTTATATCTTTTCATCAACGTGTCCTTAAACTTTATGCAAAATGAAACCCAAAATATACATACATATACATGTATATATTATAATATATGCATAATTACTACTTGGCTTAATTTATCTTGGGTGGAGGCCACCATCATATCACTAAACAAAGAAGAAAAAAAAATATGTCACTATGATCAGGCAGAAAAGAAGTAGAGTAAATTCCATGAACAATCAATCTACTTACACTTTACAGTACACTTTAACCCATTGAGGATGAGGCTCGAGTATACTCGGGCAAGTGTCTATAGAAAATGTGTGTTGTAGCAAAATCAGCCCATCTTCAATGGGTTAAGGGGGCAGTCTGCTGTAAAAATATGCTAAAATTCAAGAGTGATGAAAAATTCTGAATTGATCCTTACTTGTAAAATCTTACAAACCACATATTTCTGCCACTTGTCTGGATACGAGAGGTTCAACTGTATAGGATTATGTCAAATCCAAATTTAAAGGAAAAAAATATACAAATTCAAGACTCAGATCAAAGATATCTTGGTCATTACACCAATGTCATCATCGACATACCAACATCATCACCATAATAATCATAATCATCATTACAATCTATATCAAATTTATGTCACATTATGGTCAGGCTATAAAGATACATACAAACATTTTTTCCCAAAAAATAACATTATGATACATGTACATACACAATCAAGAAAATATAAATTTAGGTTTACATGTCAACATTTTGAAATAAATCAAACTGCAGAAAAAAGCAAACCTGAATGCATTCATGTAACATGTCAGGACAAGCATGCTACATTACACTAACACAATACAGCTCTGTATATGGAGAGATGAAACACAGGAAATGCAATATAAAGAACTATGGGTCTAGGGCAATTACCCCAGACCCTTCCCCTGACCGTAACCCTAATCCTAATCATTAACCTTATACTAACCCTTACCCAAATTCTAACCCTAAACCTTCCCTTACCCGAATCTTTACTCTACCCTTATCACTACCCAGTATTAAGCCGGTGGGTAATTGCCCTGATATGAGAAACTACATATTTACTCTTAATCTATCATATGAGAACTTCACCTTAATCAGGCTATCGCTGTATTAAACTGCCATAAACAATTTGTCACAAATATATCAAGTTACCAAAAGAACTGGCTGCCACGCATTTTTAAATGTTAAAATTGTAAGCAATTGATCTAATTACAAAGTATTTAATAGCTTCACTATTGCTGAAATACGTACTTACGCGCATTTAATTTTGTTTTGGTGTTTGGCACTTAAGTAGTATCCATTTCTGAGTCCGGCTCAAGATACAAATTGTCTACATGGGGGAAGCAGATCTCCATGTCTGTCTAGATAGCAACAGAAATTCCCCAAAACTTAGGATGAGGTTTGTTCAACAACTTTAATGGGTTTGGATGACATACGGCATGCAGAGTTCATCTTAATGATACTTCTCAGGAGAGGTGATCACAATGGGTTTGTTCTTGTGCTCTCAATTCTGGTGGACTGAGGTGTGGTGATGCTGCTTCCCCAGAACGGGGCCCCCATTTCATAAAAAGTTGGCTAGGATAGCAACTTTTGCTGGAATGGCAATAGTCATGGCAATGACAAGAATCCAGTTTTCTGATTGGCTGTTGCTATTGGAAGTTGCTATTCTGGCAACAGTTGTCATTCTAACATCTTTATGAAACGAGGCGCGGGACAATGAATTCCGTCAACAGACGTACATTTGAAGTGTAGATGAACACTAGATCATCATGAGAAACCCCAAACACTTTCAGCCTTGTTAGAACATATGTGACCCGCGACAACAAAAGGATCCAAAAAATCAGGAGCGGTCAATTTTCTGAAAATGATATTATATTATTCCCTTATTCCTCAGCATTAATTTCATATATAACACAACTCATAAAAAAACTTGGTTGCGGAGATATCGATGACTTTATGAGAGCATGTCGAGTGGTCTAGAAAATCAGCGTTTCGAGAAAACCACCTTCAAAGTTTTCCTTCCGATGGAATCGCGATCAAGGGGAGGTAAGACAGTTTTCACCTCTTGACAATAGAAGGTATGCTCCTAGCAACCTCTGTGATGTTCATTCAAGCTTAGTGTCAGCGGTCTACGCACAACCAATCAGTAACAAGGATGCCACACACCGACCAATAAGATCACTCCCTCGTTGCAAGGGGCAGAGTCTAACTGCGGTGCTAAATCCAAATCTTCGGACACGATTCTGTTCCGTTGAAAGTCGGAAAATCATGGCTCAGAAAATCGCTAATTTCTTGACTTTCCCATGATCATTTAGCTTCAGCAGATGATAGACGAAACATCAGACTACAAAATTGTGTCAGAAACAGATATTTGATGGTTTTGACCAATTTTGATGATCTGACTTCAAACTCGATTTTCTTGGCTCAGCCATCAGCGACTTTAGGATCCTTTTGTTGTGGCGGGTCTCATATACACGGTGAGATGCTTGTAATATCCTGTGATCAACCTGAGCTTTCCACGTTAGTTCGGTTGTTATTGTCACACTGAGCAGACGAAGGGCAGGGACTGCTTCCAGGGCTTTGCTTTCAAGCATGGCGACAGGTGGGGCTGGAGCATCGCGTAGGATGCTAACATGATTGGGGGGGGGGGGGGGTGGGGATTGCTGGGTGCTGGCTTCCAACACCTTCAGTAGCAGTGATAACATTGCATAAACACAGTGCTACATCTCCAACGATGGTGACCATCACTGCGATCACAATGTAGTAGTTCATATTCAGAAATGAAGACATAACACCATCTTATTTCCAAATAAAAGGACTAAAGAACAATCAGAAAGGGCAGTTAACTTGTAACCTTATGCTTTTTAATCCACATGCAAGCAACTTGTATAGCGATCAGAATCCGGGCTAATTCCCCTTTCCCTGCACTTGGTGTTGAGAGAGATGAAAATATCTTGCTAATTATGCATATTCCTCAGGATGATATATTGTCGCTGGTGCGACAAGACCTCGTATCTACAAAATGTCAAATATATTCAGGAGAGCAAAAAAACATGACAGCCAAAGCACTGTATCGAATGGGAGAGCCTTTCTTTTAGAATGCCGTGGTGGCTTCATTTTGGGGGGAAAGACAGCTAGGATTTGGACTGGATATCACTTAATTGATTATCTGACCATTAATCCTAAGAAGTCTTTTTCACCAAAATTTCAAATACGAGGTCTTGTCGCCCCAGCAACGATATACATGTATATGGCAATATGGATGGAGGGAAAAGTCAGTAAAGAACAGAATTTGTTTCTAGAATGATCTCTCCAAGCTAGTGATGTGCCCAGGGGTGTGCTTCCTACCTCTTGCCTCCTCCTTCTGCCGTGACGAAAGCGGAATGCTCTCGCCCTCCACGCCGTGGTCCACGGAGCGCTGGAGGATGCGGTCCTGCCTGGCCTCTGGGTCAGCATAGTCAGCCATCACCTCATTATCTGAGTCTATGGAGGAAGGGACAAAGAGAGATTGAGAGAGTACTAATACTAACAGACTTAACCCTTTGAACCCTGAATTATTTGACATATTTCGCGTATTTGACTTATGTCAAAAATATGTCAAAATAGAAGTCAATAGATGTAGGAATTTGAACAATTCTAGATTCTAAACACATAAGTTTTTTATTACTCTACTATAAAAAGTATAACACACAAAATAAACTAATAATTATCATATTTGAAGGAATGTGCTGACAAAGTAACAGGAATATTAATAAGAAAACTTGTTTCTTCTGACCAACATTTTCTTCCGTGCCTTCGCTGTGACTATCACCATCTTGGCCATGACCACTAGTTCCAATGGCACACTGACTATGATCTCCCCCGCTTGCACCAGGCTGGAGGTGCTTATAGGAACCGCTGAATCCACATCCACCAACATACCTGCTGCAACCTCATCCTTTGTATCAATTTCGTCCTCAAAATCACTACCTTGACAAAATTCAGAGTCATCAATGTTTTCCGTGGATTCTCCCAGTATTCCATTGCAAGAGCCTCCTTGGCTGTGTATGTTTTTCTTGCCATTTTCCTTGCATTTTTTTCACTTTTTCTCCAATCAAAATGCATGAAAACTAGGCCTGCAATGCACAAGTCCCGTACATTGCTGTAACTGATCACCTGATAAAACATGGGGTCATGCAGGAGGTCATATCGAGCTAAAAAGAAGTCACATGACTTGATGGCGGTAAACCGACCTTTCAGGTTATTTTACTTTCTCAGTGAGGCCGGAAAATCAGCCATCCGGGTTCAAAGGGTTAAAGGGATGGTGCAGTTTAGGTTGAGATGGGTTTCAGGTTTCCAACGTTTTTTGATGATGAGTTTTTGAGATAATGAGAAACCTCTTGTGAAATATGAAAAAGCATATAATTCTAAGAGGAATTCAAAGTTTATGCGATGAAAATTTGTTTTGAAATGGCTGAGATAGCCAAAACAAAGTGATTCTAATAAAAGGTAAGACCTATCTTTTATTAGGATCACTTTGTTTTACTTTGTTTTTGGATATCACAGCCACTTCAAGCCAATTTCATTAAATAAACTTTAAAATTCGTGTGGAATTGTGTGCTTTTTAGTTTTTCATAAAGTGGTTTCTCAGTATCTTGCAAAAAGTTAAAACTTGAATCCTCACCACAACCAATACTACACTATCCCTTCAGCATGATCCTTTGCGAACCTGGAGTTTCTGTAGCATCAGCTCATAGACAGGAACCTGGTATACCAGGTTTCCAAAATATACACAAGGGCATCTGCATTCATGGCCTACACTCATGTTTATTAGCATCAAAAAAAAAAAAATTACCTTTACTAAAAGATAAGAGTCTTTGCTTTCAATATCTGTTCTTTTTTTGTCTCAGAATTGCAAGTATTTCATATTTCATGCACCTCGTGAAAGTGCCTGTTACTGTCTCATTCACACACACACACACACACACACAAATATATATATATCTGTATGTGACAATAACATCTTCCATGGTACCCTAGCAAAAACAAGCAAACAAACAAACAGGTAAAACCATACATCTTACCTGAATCATCTCCCTTGAGAAGCTTGACACACGCCAGCTGTGCAAATCTACTTGCCACATCCATGGGTGTCTCTCCAGCATTATTCTGAACGTGGACTGAAGGTAGGTGTGAAAATGAATAACAATAACAATAACAACATCAACAACAGCCATAACAATAATAATTATATCAATCATGATAGCATTGCAGCTTTTATATCATGTAATATAATACATATCTATGTAATAGACATCTTAACCAAGTCCATATGATGAACACTGTAATAGAATTATAAAAACATGACAACACAAATGATGATGTTGATTATGATGATGATGACGATGATGATGATGATGATGATGGTAAACTGGCACCTCGTCTACAACCACACTGTCCACTGTTCACCTAGTCTAACGCCATCTCGTCTAAACTCGCTTCGTCTACTACCAACTTGTCTACCAACCATTTTGTCTAAATGCCAATTAGTCTAATTGCCATTTCATCTACTAACCATTTAAACTAATCTCTAATTTGTCTAAGTCACATTTCGTCTAATACCCATTATGTCTATTGACCATTTCGTCTATTAATCATTAGGTCTATGAATGAAATAGTCTACAGCTCATTTTGTCTAATAGCCAACTGGTCTACATCCACCTTGTCTAATACTCAATTAGTCTAATAACCAGTTAGTCTACTCCCAACTGGTCTACTCCCAACTGGTCTATATCCAACTGGTCTACACCCAACTTGTCTACTCCCAACTGGTCTACACCCAACTTGTCTACTCCCAACTGGTCTACTCCCAACTGGTCTACACCCAACTGGTCTACACCCAACTGGTCTACTCCCAACTCGTCTACTCCCAACTGGTCTACTAGTTATATTGGTTTTTTTTTTTTTGTCTACTCAAACTCCTTAATACTTAAGTCTACTTCATCCAGTTTCCTTTCCCATTGAAATAGTTTGAACACTCTTGGTGCCCCATTTGGTTTAAATTTTTTGTTCTAATTATGACAATTTCATTGCTTTTTATAAAAAAAATAATGTCACAGTGTGAAAAACTTGCTGTGTTACATTCGTATGGATGTGTAATTCATATCAGAAGCAATCATGCAGCATTTATGTGTCCAAGGTGGACGGTCGAAATGTAATTCTGTTTTGTATGACTGACAATTCGTTTGTGATGGAGGATTGTAACTGAGCTAGTTTATCGTTATTTACATGTAGTTATTTTACGGCCAGGATGTTGACTGGATAGTCGTGTCTCACCATTAATATGTCTTTATATTCAGCATGTGCAGAACAATTAACAACTTTAAAGAATAGACGAAATGATTTTTGTACCAGGGCAGGGTTATGAATAGTTCGTGACAGTGAGACGGACTGGACACTATACAAAGTGGTATATTCATTATTAGCATGGCCAGATGGGAATGATCAGTTTGGGTAAATTGTTGAGAGTGTGTAAACCAGTTGGGAGTAGACCAATATTGGGTATAGACGAGTTGGGAGTAGACGAGTTGGGAGTAGACCAGATGGGAGTAGACGAGTTGGGAGGAGACCAGATGTGACTAGACCAGTTGGGAGTAGACGAGTTGGGAGTAGACCAGATGGGAGTAGACCAGTTGGGAGTAGACCAATTGGGTATAGACCAGTTGGGTGTAGACCAGTTGGGAGTAGACCAGTTGAGTGTAGACCAGTTGGGTGTACACCAGATGGGTATAGACCATGTTCGGTATAGACGAACTAAGGGTTGGACGATATGATAACTAGACGAAGTGAATGTATAGACGAGATGGCTTGTAGACGAGGTGGGAGTAGACAAAGTGGCAGTAGGCGAAATGGATATTAGACGACAAGACAAGTAGACATTGTGAGTATAGACGACTTGGCTATTAGATCAATTGCTCAGTAGATGAAACGCTCCTTAGACGAGTTGGGTATTAGACAGTACGGGTAGTGGGCAAAGTGACTATTAGACAATATGTGTACTAGACAAAACAAGTTGTAGACCAAATGGGTATTAGACGAATTGGTGATAGACGATTTGCCAGTAGACCAATTGGAAAATAGACAGAGTGGCTGTAGACGAGGTCACTATAAACCATGATGATGATGATGATGATGATAATAATATTAATGATGACGATGGTGATTATGACATTCTAATCATAAAATAAGTTTCATTCCACGACAATTACAAAGAGATAATAACATCGGTTGTTATTTTACTTTTATCACAACCCTACAACCAGCATGTCATCAAAATTACAGCCCTCCCCCCCCCCCCCCAATTAAGCACAAATGATATGTGAACTGAATTAAAGAGAACAATGATGTCTGACCTAACAGTAAATATGGCACAGACAAATATGAATCCTCCAACCCTTGATATCTCTTGCTTATATATTACACACATATTGTGTAAACCCAACCATTCAATCATCTACATAGTCATCATCTATTGGTACTTAGGTTGTATCTATAATTCAGGTTGTATCTAACTGTATTAGTTTTGCCAGTTGTATTTATGAATTTATTCATCTATTCCTTTTTCTACTCACTGTTGGCTCCCATCTCCACCAACCACTGCAGACATTCCAAGTTGCCATTGCCAGCAGCTACAGAAGTGACATGAAAATAAATGAAAAGGTTGTACTCTTTCTCCTAACAGAGGAAATTCAGTTTCATTTCTTCTCCTGCTGGCACTGAATATAATGCAAGTAAGAGCAGTACAGTTATACATTAATTGTTTTATTGAACAGAACTAACAGAATATAATCCGTCCTTAGAACATTCAATAGTGTCATGAAGGGACCACAGATCATTATAAGTAAAATAGTTGACAAAGAAAGAACTACAGGTTCTTAATGATCATTACCACTTGGTCATTTTATAAAACACAAGCAATGAACCATCAACTATAAAAACTCTACTCAAATGTTCTGACACTTAATGATACAGTGACTCTGAGAATCTCAATTTCAGAGTCACAAAGTATTGTACATCATATCTTTTGCACCTCTTGCATTAGTTTGCACAAGAAATGTGTGAATTCATATAACTGTTACATTGCTCTTAGTCTCAATGTCACCTTAAAGGTTTATATATGTACCTGCATTAACTTAATCAACTTATGCATTTTTGTTTGTTGGTAATCATTGGATACTTCATTTGCAAATTAAGTACAACTTAACCTTCAGACCAAATGCTTGATGTTGATTAAAGACTGGTATGACTTACACTAAACTGAATTCACTTGAAGAAGGGGGAATTCTTTTTGTGGGACATACTGTAAAACACAATATTTCCGCAGCATGAAATTTTCATTAATTGGAGCCAACGGCCTTTTTCGCGGCATGAAGTTTTTGCGAGTTGCCTCTGACATTCAATGCGTATAGTGTACACAAGAACTTTCACATGCATTTTAATTTCGCGAATCTTGGCTCGCGCGAAATTTGCGAAATTAAAATGCACGCGAACATTCCTCGTTTTACAGTAGTACAATTATCCTCTCAGAACTCAGTCCCACACATACCTCTGTGTGCTGGTGTGGAGCCTTTGTCATCGCGCTCGTTGATGTTGACAACACCTTGCTCAATCAGCATTCGCAGATGGCTGATGTCCCCTGAACCGGCCGCCATGTGGGCAGGAAAGGCCAAATCTGAAAAAAAAAGTAATAATAATAATAAAAATAAGGGTCGAATTGGTAACAGACCCTCTAGCACTGGGATCCATGGAGTGGGAAGGATGGTCCAGCTCAGATATATTCAAGAATCCCTGTCACAAATTGTGCATAGTTTTATCATTGATCTTGGTGCAAGTACACACACAGCTGAAAAATCTCCACTAGAGTTAACCATTCACCAATGAGCATACACTTTGATGCACATACACGTATTCACTGACTAGTGCTATTCGCAGTTTTTGAAATGTACCCCGTGGGCAGTGCATGAATTAGGCAATTCATGAATCCCCATGCTGCTGGGTTTTTAAAGGTGCATAGTCCCGGTAGTGTAGAGGGCGCTGTTTAATGAAAGTGCCGATCACTGTTAGCATTGATACGAAGATTACAGAAGTTGAGCTGTCATCAAGAGTAAAGTGCGTAGGTGTTGCTAAGTAACGTTGCCTTCGTTGTCTTCTCTGCGCATCATGCATTCTGTAGTAATGCCAGGGTGCGTGCATATGTGCTTCTTATTATGACATCACAAAAGAAGTTTGCTAAAGCTGTCATCCCCCTCAGCCGAATCATGAGCCAAACTGTGATCGGACCACTGACTACAGTGAATCAGACTTCTTTGGACTCGGGGAAGTGGGCCACAGCGTAAGCGCTAAAGAGGTGTCGATAGCGTAGGTCTCTATAGAAAACTTGCACAGTGTGCCCGTGTACGCATTTTACTAAAACACCAGGACCATGCACCTTTAAGAGGTTGGTGGCTAAGGGGTTAACGTTTTTATCAGTAACATACAGGCATGATTATAATAACAACTAGCCATAACAGTTTCACCTGGATGCATTGTACTAGAAGTATTAGGTATTATACAGAAAGGATAGATATATATAGAATGTTGGAAAGAAGAGTAGAGGCAATTTGATGCATTAGTCTAATTGCAACAATCTTCACACGTCATCCTTCTCTATTTTATCAATCAATAACATTGCTGAGAGTATAAAGATGTTACAAGACATAGACTTACTTTCTTGGTCTTCTGGATGGTCTCTTTCCCATTCTGTATAAAGAGAATAATATTGAAAAATTGTTAGTTGTGTGAGTTTAATGGCTACTGCAGGGCTCCCAACACTCACACACTAACAATCACGAAGGTTCTGAAAGAGCAATCAGGGAGAAACTTGTGTGTCACACACATCTCCATGGGTGATGAGTAACTCCCTCCCAAATCAGGGAGACTTTCCTGATCTCTTCTCAGGGCATGATGATATCATTAACCCGTTGAGGACCAGTCCCGAGTATACTCGGGCAGGTGTCTACGGGAAATGCGTGTTGTAGCAAAATCAAACCGTCCTCAACGGGTTAAAGGGGAATTGCCAACAAGTTTAAAAGTTAGTTTGAAAAGAAAGAGTAAACTTTACGAGCACAATAGTGAAATTTTAATCAAAAATAGGATATAAAAATTAGGCTGTTCATTCGAGAACTTAAGTTAGCACACACACAAAACAAGGAGGACATACCAACTGCATTGATGTAATCCACACAGTTCTGCTTGTAGTACTGGGACGCCAGGGTCTTTGGGGTGTCCCCATTGTCATTGCGGGCTCCCAGCGTGTCCGTCATGGTGGCGCCATTACTGACCAGGAACTTGAGGCATGGCAGGTGACCCTCTTGGGCTGCGAGATGAGCTGGACATTGATTGGACGCAGAGAAAGAGTGCATTTTTAAACACGATTTGTAATTGGTTGAGCCTGCATCATGTGACATTCTTTGTTGTTGTTATTTTAATAATATTGCAGTCTCGTTATATACCGGGTAAACCATGATTTCGTTCACTGGGATATCAATGTTATTAACCCATTAGAGACAAGTTCTGAAAATACTCGGGCAGGTGTCTATGGGAAATGTGTGTTATAGCACAACCAGTCTGTTCTCAGCAAGTTAACACATTTTATTTACTATAGGTACGGGTTCTGTCATGCACTGTTCTAGACTATGAATGTACATTAAGCCACACAGGTTCACTTTGATCCTCACCCTTCAGCCTGAAATAAAATTGCACTGGGACATATCATCCTTCTTGTTAGATTATCGAGATTACAAACTGTACAACTGTTTGCCAACACTTTTATATTCATTTGATCCTGATCTCGTATTTTATGGAAAACAACCAACAAAAAAATGATAATATGCATTCACCTTCACAGTCAAAATCATCAGCAAAAATGAATTCTTGAAGTCATTTGTTATGGCTGTTATTCACATTCTCTTGTGACGGGATGTGTGTTGACCTTTTATTTGATTTGTAAAAGAAATTTTGTGTATCATGTGGAAGACACACAAATGTGCCGTTTTCTACTGTTTTTTTCTGAATGTAGATCATCACAGAAAACATCAGAACAAAGCAGGCAATAATTCTTTCTTTTTCAGAAATGATACCAAAGACTAAAACCTGTTAAGAATCCCCCAGTTTAGGCCATGTAAAGCCTGCCGCACATTATACGATCAGAGCTGTCGTACGACCTTAAGACCAAAAGTGTGACGTCACCAGCCTTGCCAGCTTCCAGTCGTGCGACTGGGTCTTAAGGCCACCGCACACTACACGATCAGACTGGTCTTAAAGTCTTAAGCCAAGCTGGATCTTAAGACCAGTCGTACGACCGGACACCGCACACTATATGACCCGACTGTAAAGCGCGCGCAGTGCGCACTGCGTGCGCTTGGATTTTACTGCATTGTGAATGGCTGAAAGCCTACGACCAGTCGTAGAAATTCAACATGTCAAATCTCTACGACTGGCGCTAAGACCCAGTCGTACGACTAGAAAATGGCAAGACTGTGACGTCACATTTCTAGTCTTAAGGTCTTAAGACCGGTGAATCGGGGCAAAATCGTGTAGAGTGCGGCGGGATTTAGTATCAGTCATAAAGATTTGACATGTTGAATTTCCATGACCGGTCGTGGGCTGTCAGCCAATCATGATATAGTATTATGCAAAGAGTAATGAAGCGCATGCAATGTGCACTGTGTGCACTTCTATACTCACTGGTAAAATGTACTGAGGCCAGAACAGTCGTAAGCCTAATTGTGTAGTCTGATCGTATAGTGTGCGTGTACAGGTTGTACGACTGGGTATCATCATTTTAGGGTCGTATAGTGGGCTTTAGTCTCGGTAATCTCGCAACTCACCTGGGATGTTTCCATTGCCATCGGCCTCATCAGTTCTACCTCCCCACTTCACTAACAGCTGCAGACAGCCCAGGCGGCCATGAAAAGCTGCAACATGAGCAGCTGTCCACGTCATCAGGTTCTTACCCTCAATATCCTGAGAAGTGACGAGAAAAAAATCACATTATGGGGTAATCACCATCATGCTGCTATCCCCTTCTTCTCATTCTTTTCTCTAAGTCCCTTTTTTGTTCTTTATCTGTCATTCTCTTCAATACCGTCAAAATTGTCATCAACTGCTCTCTTCCCGAAAGATTTTGTCTGTCTGTTTTATCATATATTGCATGCCATCACAAATGTTTGAAATATCATACGATTCATGGCATGGCCCAACTTTATACTTGAATACAGACAAGTTTTGCAATTAGAAACAAAGCCATCACTAAGATTTCAACTTCAACATAGAGAGCATATTTTGAAATGATCTCACATCAATCATACTGAAATCCTACACTCAATCTTACATCAAATGTATGAAGGAATATGTTGATATTATGTATTAATTATTCACTTCAAGTCCAATTAGTAAATTCCTATTTGAGACACATAGAATATAAATTATCACATGTGAGCTACTCCCTGTGGTGATAAAAACCCAGCACGGAGGCTGCTGTAAACTCACTGTTCCTGCTCTGAGTATGGAGCTAAGCGTGTATGAGTTGCCGTGTGCTGCAGCGAGGTGCGCTGGTGTGTTTCCGCGGAGGTCGCGGCAGGTCATGCTGACGCCGTTGGTAGCCAGGGCCTGGATGCACTGGTCCTGACCTCTGATGGAAGCCACATGGGCCGGCGTCCAGCCCTGGGGAGTGGTCACTGTCGGGTCAGCACCGTGCCACAGAAGCCAGTGAAGACACTGCAATTGAAACATACACGTCATGGGTAAATACAGGAAGATAAACACAATGAAATGCATGACAATCCTCAATTATGATTACACAGTATCATCAAGGGTGATTGGCAAGGAAGATCTGGAAGTAAACTTACTGGTAAGCACTGATAGAGCATGGTCTGTGTCTTGACTTTATTTCATTTTTTCTAATGTGCACAATAAAAAGTTTATTTTTGAATTAAAATCATTCCTTGTTCACGATAATATAATCTGAGAAAATAATTTGCGTCGATTGATTAAATTTGGTTTGATTGATACAGTGAACTGTGTAATTGATATTGAGTACTTATTGATTATAATTATTTTTTTATGGATTTATGGGCACAGAAAATTAGGAATATGAAAGAAAATAAAAAAAGACGAAAAAATGAACTTTAGAATTTACAGAGGTAAATGTAAAAAAAAAACATGGTGACAAAAGAAAGATAGACATTCTGTGATAAAAAAAGAAGCAGGAAAAGGAGGCAAAGCAGGCAAGGAGATTGTTTTTTCTTAATTACTAAGAAGAGGCTGTACCATGTTGAATTTTGGAGGGTGTGTTTGACTATGTATGTACAGCGCATATGTCTAATGTATTATGTTTATCTGTGTCAGTAGAACTCTAGATGCACACGTGTAAGGAGGCATATATTGTGTAAGTGTGCACGCACATGTCTGTAACTGAATGAGATTTGGTAGTGGTCTTACCTCCAGAGCACCAGAATGAGCTGCCCAATGAAGTGGCGTGAACTTGTCCCTGCTGTCCACCTCATTCATACTGGCCCCTCGTTTGACCATGGCCTCCAGTTCCAGCACGTCCCCATTTCGCACAGCATCATGGACGCTCAGCAGCCTTTGACCGACTGTAAGGATGAGTACATGACAAATGGTGAAAATGACAACAAAGAGTTACTATTGCCCTGTCACTAGTCCGCTAGCTTCTTGACATGAAGTGAATATGAATTTATAGAATTTATAAAATTGAACAGAAATCTTCATTAGCGTCAGTGCAGTGGAGATTCAGATCAGGGGTGTCTTAGGAATTTCTGGGGATTATACACTCTCTAGGACTAAATCTACCCTTCTACAACCCTACACTAACTATGCAGTCTATCTAACGGTTTTATACCAGCTTGCAAATTAATATGTTCTAGTAGAGTACTAGAGACGTCTACCTAGTCTAGACATCTACTGCGCCTCCGGCGTGTCACCTCAGTGACCGGTATAACGACTAGTATAGTGAGGTGCCCGCACCTCGTCAGGGGCCCGAATACCATTACCCCGCTTAAAATTGTTACAAGCGCGCTAAACAAAAATTTAAGCCCGGGACTATGTTCAGTATGCTTGAAACTTGACAGGGCTACCACAACCAAGCAAATTGTGGTGAAAACCCAACAGTTTTTCGAGAAAATCTGAAATTTTATGAGGAATACGTGTTATAACTATCATCACGGTTACCCGCACGCATCTTTTACGTGTATGTCTATGGGAGCATCATGGTCACCCGCACACGTCCTTTATATTATTACGTGCTTTGTCTATGGGAGCGCCGGTGACAAGTTGCGGGCCCCTTCCTTTTTTAAATCAAAGTTCAAATTTTATTTCCATTCGACATAAAATCATCAAACAATTCATACAATGAAAACACATAGATACAAAATATGAATATCAAAAGAAATATACACACATACACAAAACAACAACAAGAACAAGAGCCGATGCGCAAATTCATGTGAATGGGGGGTCAACAGAGAAGAGCAATAAGCCTTGTAAATCGCTGACCCCTAGAAAACATAAATACTGTGTAAAATATATCGGGAGTAGAGAAACGAAACTAAGGAGGAAAAGAAGGGACAGGACTGAAGAACAAATCAAAAGACATATATAAGTGCAATTAAAATAACCATTCTGAGTGAGAATATGAATTCAGGAGTAAAATGTATAATTCCTTTTAAAACTATTAAAAGATGGTTTCATTTTCAAATCAAATGGTATTTCGGTCCATATTAATGGACCTTTATAAAAAACTGTATTCTTAGAAATATTTGTTCTCACATGACATAAATGATAATCGTTAGCACGATGAGTGTTGTAAACATAAACATTACTATCCAATAAAAATTTAGAAGAAATATTGGAGGGCAATAAACCTTTTGAACACATATACATACAAATTGCAAGATTATATCTATTAATATCATATACATTTAAATGCTTCAAATGAAAAAATAAAGGTGAAGTGTGAGCATTAAAAGATACATTGGAAATTATTCAAATAGCTTTTTTCTGTAATACAAACAATTTTTTCATACAAAAATCATTTCCATTGGACCAGGCCACATTGCAATAATTGATATGGGAAATGAATAAAGTATGGTATAACATAATCAGAATATATCTGGGAAATGCCTCAGATGATAAAAAAATACCAATACCTTTGGCAATACGATTGCACACGACACCAATGTGTTCATGCCATGAGAGCTTGTCATCTATATACACTCCTAAAAACTTTACACAAGACAAACGAGAAATTGTTTGACCATTAAAATACAAAACAGCGTTCATATCAAATTGTCCCTTTCCAAATACCATAAACTGAGTTTTACTTTTTATCACCAATTTATTATTAATCAACCAATTACTCAAACAAATCAATTCATGATTAAATAAATCCACTAAATAACTAAAATTGTTATGTGACATGAACACACTGGTGTCATCTGCAAATAAGATAAACTGTAAAATTTTACTTGGACAAACAATATCATTAATATAAATCAGAAATAACAGTGGACCGAGAATGGAACCTTGTGGCACTCCACAACGAATGCATTTATACGAAGACTTGTAATTGTCAATTGATACAAACTGAAATCGCTTAGACAAATAATCTTTGAATAATCTTAACAAAACTCCGCGAATACCATAATTTTCTAATTTATTCAACAAAATTGAATGATCAAGAGTGTCAAAAGCTTTGCTTAAATCAAGAAACAAACCAATAGTATTCTGTTTCAAATTAATTGCTGTTGTAACTTTATGTATCAAATCAAGAAGAGCTGTAGAAGTGGAGTGTCCCGAACGGAATCCATACTGACTGTTTGATAAGAGATTACGTGAAATGAAAAAAGTGTATCTTAGTCGTTTATATAAACATTTTTCAAATACTTTGGAAAAAGACGGCAGAACAGATATCGGACGATAATTTACCAAATTAGAAATATCACCACTTTTAAAAACAGGAATTACCTTTGCAATCTTCAGTTGATCCAGAAATACGCCATTGGAAATGCACAAATTAAATATCAAACATAAAGGAGAACAGATTAAATGAATCACTCTTTTCACAACATCAACAGCTATATCATCATATCCTACACTGGTTCCACTCTTTAATTCATTCACAATATCGATAATTTCTTTACATGTTATTGAAGAAAAATATGCTGTTTTATCATTTTTTTGTCAATTGTGAACTATAATCATAATTTGAATATTGCACATTGTTTGTAAGATTAAAACCAATATCAACAAAGTAATCATTAAATCTTTCAACCAATCATCTTTATTAGTAATTGATGCACCATCAATATCAATTTTCATAATATTTTGTTGTTTAGATTTCACACCTAATGCATCATTGATAACTTTCCATGTTGACTTTACGTCTCCTTTATAACCATCAAATTTCTTTTTATAATATTCATGTTTCACTTTCTTTAAAGGACAAGTTCACCTTCATATACATGTGGATTGAGTGAAGGCAACAATATTAGTAGAACACATCAGTGAAAGTTTGGGGGAAATCTGACAATCAGTTCAAAAGTTATGCATTTTTAAAATATCTGTGCAATCACTGCTGGAGGAGAAGACTACTACAGTGTATGATGTCACATGCGTACAACGATATAAGGAAAATAAAAAGAGAATTTCACAAAACTTCACTTTTTGAATAAAGTACACATTTCTTCGACTTGTTACTGACTTATGTTAGGGGTAATATTATTACCCCTGACTTCTGAAAGAGAGAAGTCGAGTGTTCTTTTGTTATGTGAGAAAAGTGAGAATATCTTGAATTTTCTTTATACTTTCTTCATATAGTTGTACTCATATGACATCACAAGCTATAGTAGTCTTCTCATCCAGCCGTGACTGAGCAGAAACTTTAAAAATTCATAACTTTTGAACGGATTGTCCGATTTTGCTCAAACTCTCATTGATGTGTTCTACTAATATCGATGCATTCACTCAACCCACATGTATCTGAAGGTGAACTTGTCCTTTAATTCATTTGTTACTTTATTTCTAAATTTCTTATAAACTTTTTTCCTATATTCAGTAGGATTATTCATATATTTCTTATATAATCTCCATTTTTTCCTTATCATTTTCATCAAATTCTTATTGATCCATGATTTATCTTTTCCATATTCTACTTTAATTTCACACAAAGGAAAACATCTGTGATACAAACATCTAAATTTCGTTATAAACTCATCATAACACACAACTATTCCGAATCGTTCGCGTTTGGCGACTATAGCTGCAAATTTTCGATACCGATCAGTGAACTTGTGATTCCATTGGAATCTTCAGCATTTTCCCTGTATGTGAGTGGGATTTCATAGAATTTCAGTGACGAAATGTGATTCAAATATGCACAAACATTAAGTTTAACTATGTCTATGAGATGACGAGGTGCGGGTCACCCAACCAAGTATGTAGTAATTGTGTAACGTGTTGGGATAAAAGAATCATTACTCATAATTAGCTAGGCCTATTCAAGAGGGAGTAAATTTTTAGTCGATAAAGAAGAAGAAAATCAAGATCATTGCACTTTACATTTAAGGCTGAAGCAGAGAAGTAATGAGATATAGCACCCTGTTCTACAAACTTATTTTACAGACAAGATTAAACTAACGATGGGCAAAGCTATGCATTAATCATAACATGTATTTCCATATGTGGGACTGAACTTTACCAATATTTTTCTTGCATTGTAGAATGCTATCCCGAAAAATTGCGGGTGAAAGCAGATTCACACACTTCCCATAAAACATCACAGTAATCGATTTATCGCAAAATGCAAAGTTCAAGGAATTATTTTACCTGGCATTTTCTTTCTCCTTTATCCAAATTCCTTTCGGTTATGATGACAGCAGTTGCACAAATTTTCCCAATTATCGTAACTAGAAAACAACCTTCACCAAGTTACGATCGCAGAGGGCGCACTACGCAATGAGAAAATGTTGGATGCAAACTAGTGAATGATGATCCATTTATGACAGACATGACCAAAAAAAAAAAAAAATGAAATTTTAGTTTAGACTCGACAAATGATGGTTCGACTCATCATGCCTTAGCAATTTCTAAGTGACTTCTTGCGACAATTTTTTTTACAGAAAGTAATTAGGAGGTAACTAAAATGAATTGAGCAATGACATGGCTGTAAGATAATTGCTATACATCACTTACAGTTACACCTGCATGTACCCGTTTACTTGCAGTACACTATCTTGAGGGTGAAAAAAAAAAAACAACGACTTGAATATTTCCTCGTTGCACTTTGATAGCGTGATGATATGTCCTATACAGTAAACTCCGTAAATTTTTATGAGAAACAAGTTGATCATTTTTGATGTTATTAACTGTATCACCACGCGGAAACCACAATAAAATTTTTATGTACGCCTATGCTCAATAGATCAGAGTCATATTTATGCACTTTGTCATCAGTATACACTATTTTCATTGTGGAGTACATGTAACAAACGTAGCATTAACTGAACCACACAGAAATCGTTGTCGTCATCGTTGTTGTTGTTTTTAATAATTTCTCTCACGCAACTCTGTGTACCATGGGAATTCAAGTTTGTTTTTTGTTGTTGTTGTCATAAAACTGAGTCCATTCCCAACTCGTTTGTTCTCTTTCCTCAACAAGTAAGCATTATGATCTTTCTATATCAAATGTAAAGATGTGATGTAAGGAGACCGTGCCTGTGAGAGAAACTAATCATTGTAAACATGTACGAGATTGTCATACAATTTATGATACCAACATGCCCCGCCTTCCTGGATAGGAGAAACTTTCTGTTGTTTCATATATATCTCATTAACAACTTACATCGCGTGTAGTATACTTATCTCGTGCATGAGACAGCGTGGAAATGCATTGACGTTGAAGTTGTGTCAACTGAAACAAAAACTACATTGTGTAAATATAGAATTGGAAACCGTATACAAGTATTCTGTAGTTGTCAAAGCTGTAAACTGTGCATAAACCGGCAAACCGTTTCGCTCTCATGTCTTGATTTTTATCCTGTGTATATAATAGTACAAAGGTCAAAGCCGTCAAAGATTTGTGTAATCAATCAATAAACAGGATGTAAAGATTTTTTTTTTTCAATCGATTGATTTATGATTCAGTCTTCCGGAAGGAATCAGTGCACAATAACGGGTCCTGAAGTCTATTGTTTACGGACTTATGAGAAAAAAAAAGGAAATAAACAGACAACGACCTTCGTAGAGAAAAATAACGGCCACGGGCACGTGCTCTTCTTCGTTCCACAACATTACTGAAAACACAATTAGTGCTGAAGCCTCATACGCTGATTCCAACTCAGTCAAACTTTAAAATCTGGATATTCGAACATGATGGAGAGGAGCGCGGATTAACACTGTCTACTGCTATCAATGTTATGTTTGTACACAAATACTAAACGGCATTTTGTTATGGAAGTCGTTGTATTATTTTGGCAACTCATTGCAGTCGGCTCCTTTCCTTTCTCTCTCCCCATCACCTCAATATTTCTGTTTCTCTCTTACTTTCCCTTTTTCTAAACAATGCACTGTGCGAGCGACTTTGAATGCGTTGGACCTACTATACAGATTGTTTGATGGTGAGCTTTATATCTGCGACGCGAACGCTATAAGACGACGTTAACTAGGTTATTATAAATGGCGTTCTGCACATACCCGAGACAGCTGTTTCCATTTCAATTCAATTCAATTCAATTCATTTATTTCCATTCTTCTTCTTCTTCAAGATAAATCAGGTTTTACATCATAAACAAAGAACATTTGCCTTTGCGATTAATAAATGGTATCAATAAACATAAGAGCGCATTCTGGCAAAAAAAAGAAAGATAATAATACAAAGTCATGCTTCAGTTGAAAAAAAAAACGAAGAAAGAAAAGAGAGGTCCACTAAAAAGCAAAGCTTGTCGATTGTGAACCACTCATAAAACTTATGAATTACTTATTTACAAACACTTGTGACAAGTATGATAAACGACAGGACGGGACAAAACATTGCTCAACCAGGGAAGCTGCGTCGTCTGAAGTTAGCGTTCGCGTCGCAGATCCAAAACTCGCTAAATGCGCGATTATGTTTGTTTGTTTGTTTGTTTGTTTTGTGTGCCAATATGTAATCGGCACTCAAAACACGTAAAGGATTGATATCGAAGGGATCTTAACCCTTTCTCTTTTGCCAACGAGTCAGTTGTGCACAAAAATTTCACACGCAAACCTATACGACCAGAAAATTGATGCGGTTTTGTGATGAACGATGTTCATATTATTATTATTATTATTATTATTTATTCGGCAATTCAATATACATGTATACAATACAAGCGGACATAAAATACAAACAGAAAATCGTATTACATGATATAAAAATTGTGGTGATTCCAGGTGCATGCCGCTGGTTGCCAGGGGAGGAAAAGGCAAACTTAATCACCGAGGCTCGAGACCTTCCTCCCCGACCAGTGCATGCACCCAAAATCAGCTATATCACTGTTAAACAGTTACAAACATTATCAAATAATACATCATTACACAAAAATGCACTGAATTCAAACACAAATATGACTAAAATTATCACTGAATATGACTAATGCCCCAACCTGACCTGATGGTGTTAGCTCATCCAGCAAAACTGGTGATTTGATATTCTTTAAAAAAAAATCCAAACAAACAAACAAATATTAATGTATCATTGTGGTACCATGGCAGCACATTGCCCGACGATGATCAAAAATATATTCTGCTCATTTTTAAACTGAACATCCTTCCCCAAATCTTAATGCACAAACCCAACCAATGGAGTGAGCAAAATACTGGTATTTTTTTCCTAAAAATACGGTTGCCGTGGCAACACAATAATTGTCTAACACCGACATGTGACAAAAATTGCACAGTCATAGGAAAACAGCCACATAATAATCCTATATCAAACCTAAACTCAAATACTGTAAACTGAGGGAGTGTTCAGTGCACAATTAACTACTATACTTTGGATACAAAAAACGTGGTTACTATAACAATATATTGCTTTAACACACACACACACACACACACACACACACACACACACACACACACACACACACAAATGCAAACCTACTGTGTATGTACTATTCCGGACATATATACCAAACCCTAAGTCAAATGCCTTATATAAAACCTGAGCCACACAGTGCACATTGTCTGCATCCACATTTACATACGGTGGTCCCACGTGCCAAATACAAAACTGAACCACATTTTCACTATTTTCAATTAATCTGATTCCATTTGTCACGACAAATGGAAGAGAGCTATGACGTAGCCAATTATTGAATCATTGCAAAATTACATTTCTTGTAACTAAATTGTGTATTACAATTGAATCGTTGTCATTACAACTGAGTTATCACAACATTGACATCAATCTCCGGAAATTAAACTGTTTCATAAGTCAGTCCAGAAAATAATATTATAAGTGCACTTTCCTGTATTAATTGACGACTGAAGTCCAGTCCATTCGGCGATTTGGATGAATGACCGCGTTATAACGTCATTGAGGTGGCGTAACCGCGATGGCGACTCGTGCGATGACGGCTCGTGCGATGACGGCTCGTGCGGTGACGGCTCGTGCGATGGCGGCTCGTGCGACGACGGCGGCCCAAAAGAAACATCCGACGCTCATGAGGCAGTGTGCATACTGCATCCCCAGTGTGGGTAGATACTGTGGTGCTCGTCTTATCAATGCTGCATTGACGGCACCATGGCATTGAAACAACCCCTCTTTCTCTGCGATGTGGAGTGTGAACTCAAATGTGTAGTACGAACTTGATGTGAGACACGAGCTCGGAGTAGGTGCAGCACAGGAACTCGGGGCAGAAGCATGAACTCGGGATAGTTCGTGAAAATGTGTGAACTTTAGAATCCGACGACTTTCCTGAGTTTTTTTCCCCCGACGCTACAATGGCTGCGTGTTTTACTTATTTTAATAGCATCATTATCATAGTCTCTGGAGTTGAAGTTTGGGATTATCACAGCAAAGAACAAAATAGCATCCTGTGTGGAAGGCAACCCTGATTATGGGCTGTTGTTCCCCTTAAAGATTTCCCATCAGGGATACATCTTCTTCGTAAAGTTCATCGTTCTTTCCCGGGCGTTCTTTCCTTCTGCTGTTGCCATGTGTATATGGCACTACAGAACCTCTTCCTCCTCCTGTACCATGCTGCTCCTGTGGCCACCGGAAGTAGACTGCAGTGGCTGCGACATGGAAGAACAATGGGAGAGGGTATTCTGGTAGACGCACACTCCCATAGGTCTATTTCAAAACTTAGTATATTCCGGAGCTGTTTATATTCATTATGCACTAATGTGCTATGTCGATGTAATGAAAAACAGAAAGCAACGTTGGAATGCTGGAAGCACACATGAAATGATGATGAGGTCGCGCGAATTTTTATTCATTTAAAACAACAACAACAACAACAACAACAACAACAACAACAACAGCAGCAACAACAACAACAATAACAAAATGGGGAGGGTAAGGTGGACTTGATACGCAGTGTGTTTTAAGTCAAAGCGCTATCAGAGTTTTTCACATCTCTTTTTAATCAACTCTACATCTATAGCTATTACGCAGGGTGACCATGATTATAATGATTATGAACGTGAGCTTTTTTTTTTTTTTAATGCCAAACCAAAATGAATGTCTTGCCTCAAATTCAGATTCAATGATTTGTCAATATACTCTTTATATATGATTCTGGTTTTGATCTTTGGTCTATAACTATAACGAATCTGTCCCCATTCTGAATGGGTTCCCACTTAGCAAAGTTGCAGTGGCAAGTCATTTTAGTTTTAGTTTTTTTTTTTTTAAATTAGCTGTTAGTTATTGTGGGATCAAGGGGAGGGGCAAATTTGAAACTCATGGTCTTCTACTCACCCAGGTCATTTAAATGATTTGATTTGATTTGATTTTATTGGTTCCTGCATTATCATTGCTCATGCAGATACATAAACATTATATATCATATACAGTGATGGTACACTGCAAAAAGTCCGGTGTTAAACAGTGAACACCGAGCTGGTGTTAAATTTTCGGTGCTCATTTATGGTGTTAAATTAACACCTCCGGGTGTCATTTCCAAATATAAAACTGTTTTTTTGAAGAGTTTCTTAGTAACTGCACTCCTTGTTGATTTTTGATTTAAACAAGACGATCAAGAATTTTACATTAAAATACTAGATTTTTAAAAAAATGTGAAAATAAATTTACACCACAGTAACACCAGCTGGTGTGGTCTCTTATTGAAGCTGGACGGGTGTTAAACCATTGATATTAACACCAACAAATATCAAATCAACACCATGTGGTGTCATATTTGAATTGACACCAGTACAGTGTCAAAATAACACCAGGAACAGTGTCAAATTAACACCACGAAGTGTCAGGTGAACACTTTTCAACACCACCACAGTGCACTTTCTACACCTGTGGGTGTGGTCCCCTATTGAAGTTTGAACGGTGTTAGATTTAACACCCATGTCTCATGCTAAGTTAGAACTCGGCTCCTTTGAAAGCAAATACGATGTTTTCTGTTCAGATTTGGGCCAGTACAGCTCGCGTGACCAAAGTGTTTCACACTTAAGGTTTGTTTATTTTCCCTATTACACTTTTGTCTACGAGACGTCTTCTAGTTCTGCACTGCAGAGACTTTTCTTTTTCACAATACTGTTATGCTGGGGAAAAGTCATACTTTACCTATCATCTGAGATTTAGATAAAATGATAGGCTCAAATATCATCTATGAAGGCATTTAAGAGTAACTTGAAGGCATTGCAGACGCAGTAATGATGAAAGCTATCCAAACCCCGAGCAAGTGTAATTCAATATCCAAACAATCACGTCTCGTAAGACGTGTACAATAAAGTAAATTACGTGCCCACTGTCAACTTTTTGCCCTGTGTGTGTGCGCGTGAGTGTGTTTACTTTTTGATGTGAACTACTATAGCATCTCGTATTTTGTGGGTTGTAAATGCAAATGTAAATGCAAAAATGCGCCATGGATTTTTATCTATTTTGTGGTTTTATTTTATAATAAATCCAGAGACATTGATGTTTCTTGCAAAATATTAGTAGTTACAAGATATAAGATTATTCTCTTCGCAAGATAATGACATGTCCGCTAGCTCTGTGTACCGAGTTCCTGGATTTATTCCTGTTAATTGCCTTTTTTTTTTCTAGAACAGTTCTGTTGACCTACATGTCTATTTATGTATTGCAATCTTGACCATTTAATTGCTGATTAAATCAAAGATTAATTTCGTAATGAATTTTAGTTGCCTCTTTATTAATATGTTTCCCCAGGTATGTTTCATGAATCGAACGAGATGATCATGAAAGGATGGAACAGTTTGTGAAACTTTTCTTTCAATTAATTGTGTTACTTATCCACTGAAATCAGGTTGAATTGTTAAAGGGCCTACTATATACTTTTTTCACTCTGTCAATTTCTAGAAGAAATCAGTGGTAACTTCAATATGGGGTAACACCGGAATATCATTCATTTTGTAAGTCATCCGTCACACCACGCCCATGCCAATGTGGTCAACGCCCACAAGCTATTCTTGCGGTCGGCTACACGTCACTTCCGGTCGACTGGAGTGAAAACAAACAGCTTGCAAGCGCTAAGCCTGCATATTAAATGCGCATACTGCATGCTGTGCATGTGCGACGCGTATAATTTATGTGCAACTCTACGCAGCTCAGACATGGGGACTGTTTTTCATTATTCATTTTGTCATTTGTGCCATCATTCATGAGATACATGCATCATGTCTTGCCAGCAATATTCTAAAAATCTGGATCCTGTCGATCGATCGGTCCCGGTATTTTGCCAAGTTTAAAGGCGGCCGGACTGGACCTGTGCCCGAAATAGCGGCAGGACTCTGGATCAACGACCCGACAAAATGGCCAGATGTGCAGTAGAACCTCTTTGAGTAGGCCCTACCCCGATATCTACGCTTACTTAGTACCTCATAGAAACTTCAGGTAGGTCTAACGTTAGTACTGTAGTACTTAGGGTAGGGTCTAATTTAGAGTAGGCCTAGGGCCTAATCCTGCCGCCCGCACAGCTACAGTACCAGCTTGCGCTAGCGCTATGCTCGCGGGGCGCCCCGGCAGAAAACACGTACAGCGTTCACTCCAGGCTCACGCGAGTGGTTTGTTTTCACTCCAACGCTATCCATGACCCCGTGACACGCAAAATACCCGGATGTCCGACCATGAGAATACCTATACGTCCTTAATTCAAGCAAATGTGTCGTCAGACAAGATAATAGTGAGCCCTCTTCACTTGGTGACGAGACTTTCGAGGAATTCTGACCTCGAAGACTGACCCTTATTTGCATATGTATACAACATACACAGCCTTCCAGTGTGTGCAAGATATGCTGCATACATAGCATAGGATACAGGTGCACACACTGCGAACGAAGCGAATTCGTGCGTGATCGGGAGTTCAGTGTTCAGCAGGGTGATTCCGATTTGCGATTGAACGCACCCACACGGCACGGACGGCCTACTGCGCCTATTATCCTACATCGGCCCTATGTTATGATACATGGTACAGGTACTAGGTACAAAACATGCATGGTGTGTACGGAAGCAGAAGTTTGCTGGAACAGTATGGCATGAGTCATAATGTGGAACCAATCTACTGAATGTGAATTTTCTTCTTTCTGCGGAGAATAAGCCGTTAGTCAGATGTCACACCGTGACACATACTTGCATGAGGGATAGAGAGAGTACATGCAAGCTCGTGGTCCTGAGAAATTCTAGTTGGATATTACCCACGGAAGTGTCGTAAAAGTCCGGTGAATGAGAAAGTCGCGTTGAACGGTCGGTCCATATCGAGCGTGCTGCTTCAAATTCACTCCATAACCTTTCGGCTCGCTGGCGGCGGCGCTCTGTGGACCCAGTGCACTGCAGGGCGGTGGGGGATACCATTCCGTACAAAAACATGGCATCGATGCGGAGTTTAGACGACATTGATCTCTCGAGTTTGAGGGTGAGAATTAGCTTTCCTTTTGAATTTGCTTTAAATATACATGCTGCAATACGAGAACGTACAAGAAATAATGCACCTACCACATTCGATAGATGATTTTGCTCCTTTACTAGTAAACTCCTTAGTAAGTTAGTTGTGTAAATTTACTGTGACACACATACACAGTCACAGACACAGTCCACCGCCGCACACAGCAGCAGCACATACAGACCTGGCTGGAATTTGGCTAGGTGTTACTGTTATCTACTACTATTACATACAAAAATATCCCTAATGCCACACCTCTTCATGAGTAAAACTATCACTTGGCAGGTGTATTTTGTTGCAGTGGCTGAGTGAGTTCCAGAGATGGGTAGTCTAATCGGATGTCCGTCTAATCACCTTCAACAGACAACAACATTTTACAAAAGTTGTTATAGAACCTTACCGTAGTTATGGATAAACTCGGCTTAGCGGGTAAACTTGGGCTCGGCCACTTGTAATATGCGCGCTGGGGGCCGAGTTTACCCGCTACACGTAGGCCGAGTTAACCCATAACTACAGTATGTTGTACTAGTAGACATGGGTTTTCAAAGATCCTGCTACAATGTTATGTTTTGAATTTAATTTGTGAATAAACTGTGATGATGCTGTGAATGAATTTTTGTGTGGTTCCCAGCTACTGTGTACACCATGTATTTTTTTTTTTTATCATTAAGTCTGTAGATTTCTACAGATAGTGTAACTTTAAGTATATACTTGTATATTTCTTTTCTGCTGGTGTAAATTTATTCATTTTCTTGATAGACTAAATGTATGTAGCCATTTAAACTGATAAAGATTAAAAGAAAGAAGAAGAAGAAAGTTCAAGAATTGTCACAGAGCTGCCCCATGACAAACTGTCTTTCTTTGGCTTTTGGATTTCCATCCCAATGAAGAAACTGGTCTACGCCATTTGGTGATATAAACTTCAGTATGTTACCCGTAGTCATCACCTTCTTTCCCACCAATATGATAAGACGCTGATGTCCCTCAGTTGATAGCATTTGCGCACCTTGCAATCAAATGGCATTTAAGTTCATGTCCCAGTGAGTCTTGCTTGTGGAGCAATGCCGCAGTATACTTGTATGTGTTATCATGCCTCCCTCTCTAGCAAGTGGTAAAACACTGTCCCTCAGATAAATAGGACTTACAAATAGTATGTATGTAAAATTTGAGGCCCTTGAATGAGAGAGTCATGCATGATGTAGAAGAGCCCACTTTATTCCTTGCATGCATGTAGAAAGGTGCAAAACCAGTAGTTGTCCATACCCCAAATACACAATTATAGGAAAATGAGTGAGAGATGCCAACCACTCTTGATGCAATAGTCAGCAAAATGGTATCAACCAGGCACATTGTGCCATGTCAAGAAGAAGACTACTATGATTTAAATAGATCTAGATACTGTATTCATGAATCTCAGTGAAAGATCATGGGTCCAGATTTTGGGGTTCATACAAAATCCTGTACAATTGTATCATCCACTGATATCAAAGTGCAAACACTGTCTGTCTTTTATTCCATTATTTTTTACCCCAGTAAAATTGAGTGAATGTATTTCTACTCTACAGTCATTAACAAAGTTGATTGTGGCAGGCTTGGAAAAGGAAATGAAAGCCAAATCTTTAACAGAGCATTCTTGTATTATAATTCAAGAGCACACGAGCCCAAAATCTTGGTTTCAGGTACATTGTATATTAGTAGAAACATGTACTGTATATTATACCAATGTTGATGCCAGATATCGGTTATGAGGCAGTATTAAAATACTTTGTTTTTCCGTTGTGCATTAAAGACAAGTTGCATTTCAAGAGAGTAGTCATCTTTCTGTAAGTGTTCTGTGAACCTAAATATACAATGTACTTGTACAGAATCATTGAAGATTATGACACATTCTTTTCTTGATGTGCCAAGACAAAGGAAAGTCACACTCAAAGAATAGGGTCTCGGTATTTCATATTTATACCAGGGCTGTATTCTTGGTCATACACTGCATTTAAACATGTATGTGATGTTAAGATGATTGTGTCTTCATGTCAAAGTCGAGTTTGCAGACACTAATACAGATTGTGTGTAAATTTTACTGCATGTTGTAAAGCCAAGTTATTATAGCACTTGATGATTTTAAGGAGAAGAAGAAGAAGAAGAAGAAATGCACTTCATTTCTGTAAAGTGCTGAAGATGCATTGTAATCGTACAAAAGTGTATGCACATCTTTACAAGGTACAGTATACATTGTACAGTATAAACCAATTTACATGTGTGTACAGTGTACATTGTATTTCCCCTGCCAGTCGTGTGATCATCTATGCATAGTATGGGGTATGAATGAAAATGCATGTCCTGGGCCCCATTTCATGAAAAGTTGATATGATAGCAACTCTTGCTGGAATGGCAATTGTCATAGTAACGACAGGAATCCAGCTTCCTGATTGGCTGTTGCTATTGGAAGTTGCCATTCTAGCAAGAGTTGCCATCCTAACATCTTTTATGAAATGGGGCCCTGATCATATCATGTTCTATGTACCATCTACATACACATGTAGGCCTATGTTACAAGTAGAACATTTCTTACATTTTTCTACCCCTGGCTCAAATGAGCTTTCAGGCGATTACAGCCCCTACTTTAAACAGCCCCTACTTTAAACAGCAAGTCCCATCCATTCATCCCACGTACATGACACATATGGTACACATATTGTTACAGATGTCATCGAAGTGCCGTACATTGTGTGTGTGTGTGTGTGTGTGTGTGTGTACATGCGTGTGTGTAAATGTTTTTATATCACCAAATTATTAATCATTTTCTAAATTACAGACAGCTCATATAATCTTGAAAGAACACTATAAAATGTATGTTGTACAATGATGGCATGCATACTCCAGATGTGCCACATAACCTGTGACTCTATTGTCCTTGTATTGTAAAGTGACCCTTACCCGCACCCTGGGACACTTCCCCCTACTCCAGCCTACCCCTGTCACTGTCTGCTGTCAAGTAAAACAGAGCTCAGGGTACAGTGTGGTGGTCTAGCATGGGGGAGGGGGAGGGGGGTTGTGGAACGAGGAGCATTTAAGTCTGACAGCGCTTTCCCCATCACAGCTCCCCATTACAGGCCTGGCGAAGAGAGACGGGACAAAGACGTAGGGATGAGTCAAGTAGCCTGCCGGAATGCACCACAATTCTAAATGAAGCGCATCATTAGATTATCATGCTGCTTGCACGGCCACGTTATGGGGCATGTCTGTCATACAACTGTACATGGTGAACGCGTAATGTGCCCTACTTTCACCGTTGAGCCAAATTAAGATTTTGTGGCAGAGAATTAGCTTTGAGTGAGCAGCAAAGATGCATTCCATTTGATTCCACCCTCTGTTCAATCACTGATTCGTCTGTAATGAGCAGATTTCAACTGAAGCATTTTTTAAACTAGAGACAGGCATGATTGCAATTCTGTAGCGTGTACCAGTATCGGTGCATGGTGTTACACATACACTTGTAACACTCACAGTTAGGATTCCTAGAATTACGTTGAATTGTACAAATGCGCAGATTGTAATCTGATGATAGGAATGATGGTTTAGTGGAGAATAAAAGTCAAATTGACCTTGGGTCTGGCTTCTGAAATGATTCTCTGAAATACACGTAGTCTTCTTTGAATACCTCAAGGATCTCCTACTGTACAATCCTACACTGTACAAACCGTGAATGGTTACAAATAGTGTTTTTATGGTTACTTTAGGATCACGAGTTTTGATGGCCAAGTCAATGCAAACGTACTGGTACATAATATTGTGTGTACATAACAGTTGCATAGCTCTCTTGTGAAACCTGTGTATTGAAGGTGTTTTCCAAATGAGGCTACTGAAGAAAGGCCCGGCTAGCCTGTTTCTGAGTAGAAATTAATGTCCTTGTAATAATTTGTTATAATGTAGATGTTTGTGTATTTTCTGTCGCAGCATCTTGTGCAATCACATGTTGCAGAAGTTGCCACTTCTTTTATTCTAACCTTACAGTATATCTGTGGTATGATTTTGTTTACAATGTACATTGTACAATTGTACCTTGTGATATCTGCACACATTGTGGATGGATTATGAGGCACAATATTGTCAGGTTTTGTGTTCCAGTGAACTTCTGCTATACTGTAATCTAGATCCTTTACTGTACTGCATTACAGGTACAATGTACTGTATGCTATACAATATAATGTAATATGATACATTAAGAATTATTCGTTGATATACAAGTTGTAAGAAGACACTCTGGAATGGGGTACATTACAGCTGTACATGTCCTACAATTATGTTGTGTTTTGCTTTGAGCTTTCTTACAGTACTTGTTGAGGCTGTATTTGATTGCATGATAAAGTAGGCCTACATACTGTACCAGTGTAGAAAGCAAATTAATCTGGAAGTCTGTACAGTTTACTTGAGTTTACCAGAGGTTTCCTAGCAACTTTGGGCCCCCATCCATAATGAAAATGAAAACGAAACTAAAAGAAACATGGCTCAGAAAGCATGTTGCATGCCATTAAATACTTGTAGTTATTAAAGTCCTTACGTACAATTTATCTATTGTAAAGCCCGACGTGCCTTTTGAACGAGAGGGAAATACAGCATGTAAGTGTACATGTACGTACAGTACATGTGCAATGCATGATACAAAATTTATGTAAATCTATCCTCATAGTACAAGTGTATTCTATCTCTCACATCTTAGGCCAGCAGCTGCAGGACTTTGCATTTTGTTTAACTTGAATAGGGATATGTCACAGTGCTTCTTGCTTTATAATTGTAAGTTATGATCACCTACGTGTACTGTGATAAAGGCTTACACTGTACATGTTGTACAAGTACAAAGTACATTGATGTGTACACATACAGAACAAGTCCTTAAAGGGTGTGTACAGTTCTGGTTGAGGTGAGGATTTAGCTTTTAACGTTTTGCGAGATATTCAGAAACCACTCTCTGAGATGTCAAAGAACATGCAATTCTAAGGGGTGTCAAAAGCTTATTTGATGAAAATTGGTTTTGAAATGGCTGAGATATCCAAAAACAAGGTGAAACAAAGAGATCCTAATAAAAGGTATGGCCTGTAGTCTTTTATTATTATCACTTATTTGGATATCTTAGCCATTTGAAAACCAATTTTCATCAAATAAACGTTGAATCCTTCTTAAAATTACATGCTCTTTCATATGTGACCCGCTACAACAAAAGGATCCTAAAGTCGCTGACGGGTGAGCCGAGAAAATCGAGTTTGAAGTCAGCTCGCCAAAGTCTGTCAAAACGTTCGGATTTCTGTTTTTAACATAATTTTGTAGTCTAATGTATCTTCTATCATCTGCCGAAATTTCGAAGCTAAATGATCAAAGGAAAGGCCTGAAAATGGCATTTTTCCGGGCCATGCTTGGCTCACCCGTCAGCAACTTTAGGATCCTTTTGTTGTAGCGGGTCACATATTTCATAAAAGGTTTCTCATTATCTCACTTACGCTGTGTAGGAATGTTCAAAACATGAATCCCCACCTCAACCAGTACTGTACAGTCCATGTACTGTATGTCTTTATGATGTTGATCACTATTGATTTCATGACCTGGTATATTAAAAATCATTGAGTTGACAGTGTTATCTGTTTACCATAAAACTGTATTAAGAGGTCAGTGACTGTTCAGATGTACTAATTTACATTGTATGTAGATTATTGCAATCGGTAACCCGGATATTGGCCTTCTTCCCTATCACAGTGTGTGAGGTAATTTTCAAATTGCTGGTACTTGTACCAGTATACAAGTTGTGTACACTGTATGTACATTGTACGTACCCTCTAGTGCTAGAAAAACAAAAACAAAAAGAAAAGTTTTTCTCATCCTTTGCTGTCTTAATAACATTTCAAAAGGTTTCATATGTATAAATGATAACTGCAGTGTTACTCGTGGGTGACATTTTGATTGTACGTTTTGCGACAGTGAGAATAAAAAGATTGTTGGTAAATATTTCGTTTATTTCATCTTCTATGAAAGCTCAATTCGTGTTCCTGCAGCCCTTTACAGTACAAATTGTATGTGACATTTACTTGTAAGGATGCTACAATGTATGCTGCACATGATGCATGATGGTAATAAACAAATAAAAACAACATAAGCTACAGGTATGATTTCCAGATTGTTTTGGGATGATTCTTACATGTATTAACAATATTGAAGTGGACCTACACTGTGTACAAAAATGTGTAAGAGTATGGAGAGGGGAGTGGGGAAAAAAACAACACAATTTGAGGGTCTATTCCATAAGGCAGCCTTCCCTCTCAAAAACAAACAAACAAACAAACAAACTTGCACAAAACAACAACAGCAAAGCACACACACACACACACACACACACAGAAACCTGTATACACTGTATACTGTACAGTGTACCTGTCCAACATGAACATGTATACTGTTTACAGCACTCTGGAGCCATACATTATGTACTAGTACTTGGACAGGTTGTGTTTTTTGCTTGTGGCTATTCCTTTGTTCTCAGTAATGTACAGACTGCACATTTGTATGGAGACCCACTGTATTTCCACTGTGGTACTAAATGCATTGTCATTATCTGTATTAAATGAGGTCACTCTGCTATGCACAAAATGTGCTCAGTGTTTAAATACACAATGTACAGTACATTCATACATTGTAGCCTACTTTGTTCACTGTACAGCCGTATGATAATATCCAAGTGTACACAACAGTACCGTGGTACACTGAACATTGTAGACTGTACATTGTACCTGGTGAACGTACTACTGTACAAACCAGGGAGGTGGAAATTGTACAGTTAGTGTTCGAAGAGTGCAGAGAAATCTGTATTCAAAAACTGTTATTTCAGCATTTATTCTTCTTCCATGCATGTTATGAATATCATACATCATGGGTGATTCTGAGACACGTTTTAGAGGGATTATCTATAAAGCTTTTAATCTTAACAGCTCCTTCAAAGGAAGGAGACAGAATTTAGAGAAAGGAAAAGAAAGAAAAAAGAACTTCTGAGGAGTGAACTTTTCTTCCGCTGAGGCTTAGAAGGTGAAGACAGTGGATTGTAAACCCTTCCTTGCCAGGCAACATCTTGAGACATGCTAATTGAGGAGGGAGATTGTATAACGCTAATTAGGCCGCTGCGTTTCACAGATGTGGTTCTCTGAGGCAGAGTACTGTATGGAAGCCATATAGGAATTGTACATGAACTGTATACTGAGCAATTGTTACACCTTTGTACATAATATACACTGTGCAGTTGTACCATGTACTCATATAGGAGTGTGTGTGGGTGCCTGCACCATGCTTCTCAGGTACATGTAGACCACATTTGATGTGTGCTTTTCTATTGTACAGTTTGTATGACATGTGACTCTATCAGAGATTAATCTTTTGAAGGTTTCCATCTGCTGTACTTTCATGCCGAACAGTGTGAGAAACCAATACCAATCCTTACCCCCATCAACAACAAGTAAAACTGAATACTTTTCATTTCATTGCCAACAAGGTACAACATTGGTGTAGGCCTACACGTACGATTACTGTACCGGTACATTTAGCAACCTTACTGTACATACTGTACAGCCAGCTGACCGTCTGCAATCCACACATGTACAGCTGTAGGGTATTTGTTAGAAGCAACACAATATTTCAATGTACCATGGTACTGTGTACAAAGGCCCTACATGTATGTAGAATATTTTTTGTGAGGTTTCTATTTTCACTAATTTCACGAGTCGCATGCTATTCGCGAATGTAGAAATGTGCAGAAATATCAACTCTGATCCCGACATGTACATGTGACATGCATGCATACGTAATGTGTACATTTCTCCATTCAGACTGTCCTCCACAGTTGCGAATTTAACCACTCATGAAAAATTAGACTTGCTACACCTTGTAATTAATGGATTTACTATTGTACACCACATTGTATGGCAATAGAACCACAACAGTGCTCAGTGTATTGTGCACTTTTGATACAAATGTACAATGGTATACAGATTGGGATTAATTTTGTGTGTACAGGAGCCCTACAGTTACTCAGTATACAATGTACAGCATGATCATACATTGTACATTCCCACTTTGTTGTTTGCTGATTGTGTACTCAACACCTTTTTATGCTGGTTTTGTTGAGACAGTTCTTTTGTTTGTTTGTTTAATGAAGACACTCAAATTGTACAGCGTACAACTTTTGTATGCCACCAGTACATTGTATCCCACCACACCTTTTTGAATCATTTGTGTACACTGGATGTGGACCACCAGCACATATCAAAAGGAAGACTAGATAATCGTGATGTAGTGTACAGCCGTATGGGGAATGAAAACAAAGGTGATGCCTTTCTAGTTTGTGTGACCTTTAGCTGTTCAGGTGTAGACTTTTTCAAAGGAGTTTGTTTCTTTTATCATGGTGACCTCCATTTCCTGTCTACAGTCTCTTGTTCAAAAAGATGCATTCCATTCCTGGAAGTGATAGATTCTTGAGGAAGTCGAGGTTGAGTGTAGCTTAGCTAGAATAATGCATTGACCTTTGTAGTTTTGTGCAAAGGCCTACTGTTTGTACCTACATGATAGCAGTAAAATGGTGAAGCCTGTAACAAAGGCTATTACAAGATTGGGGAGGCATTGTATACAATCATGTAGGGAATCACTTCCTGTTTGCATTTTTGTGTGGGTGTGAGTGTAACCAACAGGTACATCTATTAGGCTACCATTAATTGAGTGTGTGTGTGTGTGTGTGTGTTTGTATTTGTACATTGTATGAGTATGCTTTCCAAGTATTGTGTGTGTGTGTTTGATGTGTCTGTGTGTGTTTGTACCAACTTTCGCATATTTTTGTGTGAAATTCTTACTAATTATCATTATTACATTTTTTGTAGATCTACATACTACATCGTTCTCTGTTTATTCTATTTTCATTCCAATCTTAAAAAGCCTTCAAGAAATGTGCTTCCAAATAAGTATACAAGAAACATCAAGGAATAAATGTTTGGATGTTTAATGATTTGTATTAACACCTCTGCCTTCAAATCAGACAGGCTCTGTTCATACATTGAGCCTGTGATGTGATATTATATAGTGGACTGCCGTTATAACGAAGTCCGTTGGACCGGCAATCTTCTTTCGTTATATCGAAATTTCGTCATGTCGAAATTTCGTTATGTTGAAATTTCATTATAACTGAACAAATAAATAATAAATAACAAAGATCGGATAATTTGCGGCCTGAAATTTTACTTCATTGTAACCGTGTTCGTTATAACAAGAGTGCACTGTACTAGACAATATTCAGAAATCATCGAATTGGGACAGCATCCCACACAAAGTTAAGAACAAGTAAATAAGCATACCTCACTCATCAGCTCCATCTTCTGCGCTGTATCGCAATGATATGGGAATCAATCAAGAAGCAGTACAGGTGCCTTAAAGGACAAGTTCACCTTCATAAACATAAGGATTGAGAGAATGCAACAATATCAGTAGAACACATCAGTGAAAGTTTGAGGAAAATTGGACAATCGATGCAAAAGTTATGAATTTTTAAAATTTTTGTGTTGGAACCGCTGGATGAGGAGACTACTACAGCTTGTGAGTCATTTGCGTACAACAGTATAAAGAAAATGTATAAGAAAATTCAACATATTTTCACTTTTTTCGCATAATAAAAGAGCACTTCACTTGCCTCTTTCTAAAGGCAGGGGGAATAATATTACCCATAACATTTGTTGGTAAGGAGTCAGGGGAATGTGTACTTTTTTCAAAAGATGGAATTTTGTGAAATTCTCTTTATATTTTCCTTATATTGTTGTACGCATGTGACATCGTACACTGCAGTAGTCTTCTCATCCAGCGGTTACTGCACAAAAACTTCAAAAATTCATAACTTTTGAATGGATTGTCTGATTTTCCTCAAACTTTCAATGATGTGTTCTACTAATATTGCTACTTTCTCTCAAACCTTATGTTTATTAAGGTAAACTTGTCCTTTAAATGTACACTTTGTAGACATTGCAAGTCAAGCTGCTTAGTTTTGCAATATCAATCATGAAAGTATGCTAGTACTGTCCTGCTATCACCTATGGTTTCTCTCTTGAGCAGGGATAGACAGTATATCCTGGTGTATGTCAATTGTTACCTGTATGTTAAACCATAAAAGAATATTGAATTGGTTGGTATGATATGTCTAGTACCTGAGCCATCACTACAAGCATCCAATTTCTTTTTCAACCACCCCCCCCCCCCCATAATTGCTGATTAAAGTTTGCAATGCTCACATTAATCACATTGGGAGACGAAGTTGTTGCTCGTGTGAGAATTAGACTTCTTCAGCGATGGAGGTCATTGGCTGGAAGAGGGCCAAGCTGGATGGACGATGGTGGAATTCTCAGCGAAAGTCTCCATCATCGGTGTCGGCCATCTTCTGCCCTCGACCGTTTCCACTTCCCATGCTCATTGCTAGCCTTGCCTCCAGCCTGAAAGAAAGAAAAAGAAATTTCTGACCTTCCTCTTGCAATGACTGAATTTCCCCTCCTTCCCGTTAGAGTGTCATATTTGATGGACCACATTTTCCTAGACCTCGACCCAAATTTATGGTGAAGTTCACCATATTCGAGAGCACAAATATGACTGCATAAACTTGTGTAATGAGCTCCTTATGTTTTATCCATGCTTTATTTTGCCTTTAGTGACTGACATCGTTTATGTAATGTTATTTTTTGTGTGTTTTCGTTCTTTTTATGCATGCAACTCTGAGACATCCTGACCGTTCAGGTAGCATTAAGTATTGATAGTAGAATGCCACTTCACTTAATGTAAAACCAATTTTGATTATAACTTTTACATTTACAGTGTAGGTCAGTTTGGTAAGTACATTCCTTTGTCTAAAATTGAGATGTGCGTGTTGTATAGTACAACGGACATTGAATATTGCAAGTATTGCTTGCTATTGGACACCCAAATTTTGTTGTGAATATCATTTCAGTTTGTGACATGCAGTATTCATTCTTTTATTTTATTTCCCCCATGCTTTCTCTGCACTGCAGGATCCGGCTGGAATATTTGACCTGATGGAAGTAGTAGGTAATGGTACCTACGGACAAGTCCACAAGGTACGTGCTATGACAAGTACTAGTAGTTTCGTGAAGCCATTAAAAAAAAACCCCAAATTTTATCTTTTTGGATTCCCCAACATTTATATGTTACACAAACACACACACACACAAAAGAGATGTTACTTTCCAACACTGTTTTCTGAATTTTAAAGAGGAATAATCCCAACCCCAAAATGACCAAAATCATCCAGTTAGTTAGAGGTAGTTTTGTTCATCACCTAACATTTAACACATTAGATTGTACACAAAAATGTGTGATGTACACTGTACCTACAAGTAGGTGATGTTTTCAGTTGTTACTTTATCAACTACAACCCCTTCTCCCATACAGTTTGTAGCCTTTAACTTGTTCCATACTGAATTCTGAAGTCTTCATAGACTTGATGCTTAGGCCACCAGGTTCCCGTAGGGAATGGGTTAAGTTGTTTAACACCACAATAGTTCAATGTCAGTGATCACATATTTTTTTTTTCGTTTTAAACCAGGAAATAATTTTGTGAAGATTCATGTGTAGGTCAGAGGGAGAAGCGTGAGGTTTTGACTCTATTTTAGGGAAAGTCGACTTGGACGAGGGCAAGATAAATTGCTCCATTTTTAGGGTGTCCATGCCGAGGATATGTGACAATAATTCTTCTAGTCTTCTCTTTCCCCCCTCATGTGCCTCAGATTGCGATTTCGTCACTCTATTCCAAAATAGGTCTTTCATTAGGAAAGCTTCCCCTTTCAAATATAATTTTGACAAAATTTGCCCCTTCTCTCCATAAATCGGTACCCTGGACACGATCATTGCTGCTGCGTTGAAAAAATGCAGGCTCTGTTCAGGAATAAATAGTTCTACTTTAATAGCCGAGCTTGGCTGGGCATCAGCGCTGCTCTGCAGTAGACAGGGCCTATCTAGCATGTCGACTGGCTGTCCCACCAAATTGTCAAATGATTTGGCTCTTGTTTAGACGTGATTGAGGCAATCATGGGGGCGGAAACTGCCCCCGAGAAATAGAAGAGCATGGTTTGGCAAGTCTTCACGGGTTTTGTTTATACTGCATTTTCTTTTCAGTGTTTTTTCCCCTTCATTCTCTCCCCTTAATGTACCGTGCGATTCTCTCAGTCTGTGAAGAGCGATTCAACGTGTCGTGAAGATGCCACAGTACAATTGTATGTCATAATATTGCGGAGAGACTGAATTTTGGACTGCTTATATTTCATTAAATCTGCAAACACAAAACAAAAAAGAAATGCAAATACCCCCCTCAAAAAAAAAAACACACACAACAAAAATACAACAAAATTGCCAATTCAAAAGATGAACATTAACTTAACATGCCTGAATTGTGTTGCCAATTTACAGATCAATTATATATTTGGCAATATTGAGACTTTTTATGATTTTGCAACTGATGATGATGATGATAATGATAATCATAATAGTAAAAATAAAATAATAATATTATTATAGATGAAAATAATGAATAACATTTATATAGCACTAAATACTAGCATTTCTAACTGATGGAAATATATATGACAGAAAAATGACTCAAACCAGAAAAGGTATATTCTGTTACATGTTATGAAATATCGATAATGAATGGCAAAACTATTGACAAAAAGGTATAGCTCCAGACCAGAGGAATGTGGGTCCTGGGAGCAGTGCGTGATGGATTATAAAAGGGATGGTATGGTTGGGGTTGAGATCGGGCTAAAGGTTTCCAACTTTTTTTGTGAGGTAATGAGAATCCTCTTATGAGGTGTGAAAGAGTGTATGATATAAAGGAGGAATTCATAGGGTATTTGATGAAAAATCAGTTTTGAAATGGTTGAGATAGCCAAGATTAAAAACACTTTGTTTTCCTTTGTTTTTGGATATTCAGCCATTTAAAAACTCATTTTCAACAAAACAGACTTTGAATACCTCTGAGAATTGTATACTCTGCAATATTTCATATGATTTAAAGTGATTTCTAATTATCTTGCGAAAAGTAAAAAATCTGAATCCCCCATCTCAACAGAAACTATAAATATCCCTTTAAGATGTACAAAGTGTATCCTGCCAGTCACCAGGGGTGCTATATGTATACCATAGCACTAGCATGCATGTCTAAACTTTGTATCAACTGCTATTACAGGAATCATGATGTTATTTTGAAGAGGGAGAGTTTGGTTGGCAGAGAGAGAGAGAGAGAGAAAGGGAAAGAGAACGAAGCAAGGAAGGATGATTATAGCTACTGTTGTCATGGCGATTCGTGTGCATCAGTCTGCTCTTGAGATGTCAAATTCTCTATGAGTGTTGACGTTAACGAGAGGTGATGCCGTGCTGAGTAAGACAGCACACAAAGGGCTGGCATGCATGTAGTAGGTCAAATATGGCACTATCTAACCCAGCGTTATTTATAGGGTGTTCATGTGCTCACGTTTTAGCTAAGTATAGCAGTCAAAGTTTACAACTCCCGGCAGTTTAAAAAAAAAAGGGGAAATTAAGTCACGCATGATGATACACTAACAGGAGAAGAAAAGAAATGATGAAATTGGCATGCTTGTGATCAAAATCATGCATCTTAATTTGGCAGTATGCTTGAGTCATAGTTGTGACGCTTTCAGCCCTGTGTTTGCAAACTGGAACGTTTTTAGTACCGGTAATTCAGATTCTGGAGTGAAATGCAGTCATTATTCAAATTGGGAAAACTACATGCATCCTTTAATAAACACTGCTATTATATCTTGCTCCTTGTTAACAACTCCGTGTGTTTATTGTAAAGTGCGTAGCCCCCCTGTGCATAGTTCAGCCCTGAATGGGCTACATTGTTTGCCAAGATTAGTGCGATAAGGGTCTATTGTTAAGAGGCTAGAGGAGTATTGGGCATAGTGTTTGCATTCTTAACTGGGCTTCACGACCACAGGAAGTGCCTTGACAAGTAACCCAGGCCAAGTTCAGACGTCGTCAAGGCTCACTGGGGTATTGATCCTGCGAGCTGCCAGAGTTCAGAAAAGGCATGCAACCCTTTTCTGACCGGATGTCATTCTCTGAAGGGGGCCTTGGGCTTTAGATTCCAATCGGAAACTGACCTGCAGCATGTCAGTTTAGAATCATTCACACCATATTTGACAGGATTTGAAGACAGGTGAATACGATTCAAAGAATAACACTGAACAAATGGTATCATGCATAACTGACGGCTAAGGGGATGTCAGTTTCTGTACATGTCTTTATTGTTTGGTCGTTAATTCATGGGGTTCTTTTGCAAGTGGTTGAGAAAGTGTGTGGTTTTCTTTTACTTGAAGGAGAATTCCAGACCATTTAAAAGTTAGAAAAGATAGATTAAAGTGATATAAGCACAACAGTGGAACTTTGATCTTTATCAGGTAAAAATGAGAGAAGTTATAAGATTGTGATATTTTGCTGATTATTGGAAAAAAGTTTTTGAGCAGTTGACATGAACATGCAAATGAGTGAGCGGATATTGTCATCGCCTCACAATTTTCCGTTAATCGTCTGAAAAAGAAAAGACCGAGCAAACTAATGAAAATTAAATTCTTCTGCTTCAGAAATATTAAACAGTATTTTTCCTCCCTGAATAACTTCAAAATAATGATCTGTCAGATAATATCTTTGAGATTGGGACACAATTGCATTTAAATTTCAAAATTTTGTGTATAACCCGGCTTTCAACTTTCGTCTTTAACACTGTGATTCACTCTCAGCGAGATATTACAATCAAAGATAAAAACAAGCGCTTTAGGCAAAATTCTAATGTGATTAGCAGTGGTATGCGTATTAGCGCCATTTTACAAAGCAAACTGCTGGATTTTTTGCCCAGTGTATTATATTGTATGTGACCGTATAGAGGGAATTCTGTATCCCCCCCCCCCCAATAAAAAGAATGGAGAAAATGAAAGGGAGGCAGAAATCACTCCATACGATCATGTAATATACTGTACATGGTGAGCCCAGCGGTTTGCTTCCTAGAATGGTGCCCATATGCACGCCATTGCAAATACAATGCACTTCATTGCTTACTATACATGTTTTAAATGTATTAGATTGGGTTAGTAATTCATCTTTATAGCACACACTTTTGGGATCTTACATGTTTTAGTTACAGTGCACTGTCAAGCAACTAAGAGACTGTTGGAACGTGCATTATAAATGCTTTTATTTTTGCAGATCACAATGTGTATGTGTGTGTGTGTGTGTGTGTATGAACGTTTGCGTGCGTGTGTTGTGTGCGTAACTGATAGAGATGTGTGTGACATTGATGTATCAGGTGCGTTTTTGGCAAATGCCTCTGTGCGTGTGTTTGTGGAAATACATTGTATGATGGATGATCCAAAATGGTATCAGATGGCTGGAGACTGGTATGCAATCCCGACCCTTTCTGCTGCACATTGCCCATGGACACAGCTCTCAACAGCCATCCTGTTTGTAACCTGAGAAGTGATAAGAATACCAGCTTCTTTGTCCAGGGATAAGTCAACCTCATCCCCAGTGTGCTTGTTCATGCGCCTGTTTGATTAACGAAGGGCCGCTGGGATATGTTACACAAGGAAAAAGGTGTTATTCCAGATTATGTTATAAAGCCACTGTTTACCACTGGGAGTAGTGATTTTAAAAAAAAATTGAATCGTCACATTTGATGCATATAGTTCAGTTGTATCACAAAACATCCTGCCAAATTTGGCAATAGAGCTGCAAATACAAGGAGATATCACTAAGTTTCTCAATAAATCATAATTGCAAATGGTTTATTCTGGGAATTGTGGAAATGATTTTAGTACAACTATTGTTCACATTTTGTATATTTAACAATACTTAACACTGATTATATTGATTAACATTTTTATGTTGGTTATATCTATCCCTAACTCACATTTTAGAACTATTTTGAAGTGCTAAAGCTGGGTTCTTTTTTTCATCTGCAAATGATAAGTACTGTAAAATGAGGAATGTTCGCATGCATTTTAATTTCGCGAATTTCGCAAGAGCCAAGATTTGCGAAATCAAAATGCACGCGAAAGTTCTTGTTTACACTATATGCATGGAATGTTAGAGACAACAAGGGAAAATTTCATGCTGCACAAAAGGCTGTTGACTCCAATTCGCGAAAATTTCATGCTGCGAAAATATTGTGTTTTACTGTAGTCTTCAAGGGAGAGTATTCCTTTAAAGTGAAAGAAATTGTACAGAGGAGCAGCCATTTTGATACTTCGGGAGGAGTATACTTTTACTGTCTGAGTGTTGATCAGTTACTAGGCACAGCAGCAGCATATGGACAAGTCAAGATGAAAAAACAAACAAACAAACAAACAAAAACCCCTCAGATGTTGTTAAAGACTCCCCAGCATACAAATTCTATACAACGTAAAATTTCTTATTTCTTGGGTTCATTAGATACCACAAATTTTCGTGAATGTTCATCAAGAATTTGATACCACTGGTCATTGATATTTTTGTCTGCTTAAGGTTCTTATGATGAAGTCCTCCAAGCATCTCTGTTAGAATCATGATGAAAAAGTTTCAGTTGAGAAAATGGTAAATCAAGTGATATTCTTTGTGTGAAACAAGGCAAATCTACCGCCGCGAGCCACATCAAAGCCAAGATTCTTGCATGACACAATGTTTGCTGGATTATCAATGTGCAAATTTTCATAACTCTTGAAATATTTGAGATTTTGTTGTTGTTGATATCATATCCTGTTTTCTGTCATTGCATCACTGTAATGAAAGTATTGACATCTACACAAATTCCAGGGATACTTTCTTATCTGAGATGGCAAAACAAAGATTATCCTCTCACAGTCTTTACTACAGTATGTTTTGTAAAGTATTGTAAGCTGATGTGTGGATTACACCCTGCATTAAACATTATCAAGTTGTATCTCTTTGATTTCTCATTCAGAAATGCACGAAACATGAAACTTGTTCAAAATCTTTTTTTTCTCTTGTGTTTACATTACACTGTAGATGCTACAGTTTTGTTTTGTTTTTAATGATCTACACGTAGCTCTGGGCTCTTTTGTAGCTCGTTGAGTTCGTAATTGGTTGGTAGGCCTTGTAAATGATATGTGAGACGCATCTGTTCAGAGTGTATCGAATGAGTCTTTGTATTGTAAGGAACGGAAGAGAAAGGATTTCTTCGAGTATCGGAAGGACATTAATATGGCTTCTCTGGAGCATCAAGGAAACTTTCCCACACAATATCTGTTTGGTCTTTGTTTATTAGTATCTTTCTCTTCTCATTTCTTGCTTTGTTCATGACCAGTACATGCAGTGGATAATCCATTATTAATTGATGTGCTAACAATTGGCATATTGTTGATGAGTGCCATGTTATACCCTTGTTAGTATTTTAATGAAATGAAAGGAAAAGAAATATTAGTTTAGCTGTAAAGAACCAGTCTGGCATGGCTGTATTCGAATTGATGGCCTGCTGTAGATCAAAGTAATGTGTAGTGTCCTTTCCAGTGGATAAGCTTGCCTGTGCGTACGTGTATGCTGTATGTGTTGCTGTTTGTGTGTTTTTATGTGTTGAGATGCAGTGTACTGAGTATGTTTAGATATGTACGTGGAGAGAGATAAAGAAATAGAATGAAGTCTAGCATGCCTTGGGGAGGTTCTAGTGCATAGGGCCTACACGATGTCTTGGTGTGGTTGCTTTGGCAGGGAAGACATCCTAGTGAATGGTACAGATGTACCTTAACAGTATTCTGCAAGACTTGATGTCTTTTTATCTTGTAAAGTTTGTAGTGGCACATCAGTGTTTGTTTTATTCTAACTATGGCCGCTGACGCGTGACCTTTACAACATTTTCTAGTGGCATGTCTTTGTTTTTGTTTTTATCATTCATTTTGTTTCCCATCCCCTGCTGCTATCTAACCCACTGTATGCATTCTGTCGCCCTGTCGGTTATTTCCTGTTTGAGCTGTTTGTGTAATATAGGCCTACCTGCAATAAACTGAACAGGGTGAGCAAAAGATGTGCAAATTTTTCTATGGCTCATTGAATGCCTGCACTTTAAAGGTGTGATAATGATCTCAAAATCATTTCAACTATTTGTACACCTTGTAGTTCTTTGTGTAAATTTGTTCTCCCCCCCCCCCCCCACAAAATTCAAACAATGAACTTCAAACAGCAACTCCAAGTGTTGCCACACTGTCCTTCAACTGCCCATGTGATTAGTCAAGGACTTGATCATGAAACCAAAACCAAAACCAGTGAATTTAAAGAGGCATGTCTACATTTCATGAAGTTGGCACGGTACAATAAGCACTTTTGCGATAATTGACTAGATCATTTCTGTAGACACGTACTCGCCGAACTGACAAATTCCTGTATGAATTGATTTGAGTAGAGTATTGGAAAAAATTATGAGTGATGATGTATCTTCATGGCATTCAATGGGCTTTGCAATCCTAGTCATTGCAGTCCTGTAACTATGCTGGAATTGTGATTATTACTAAATAAAAGTGATACTACTGTAATGATAAAAACCTATGCATGTACATATGTATGTATGTATGTATACATGTATGTATGTATGTATGTGTGTATACAGTGTACATGTGTGTACAGTGTATGCTTGCATGTACAGCTTATTATGTGTGTATGTTTTATGCGCAAGTGTAGATGGACAACCCTTAAGACTGCCAAGTTTGTCATAAATTTTGAGTAATTGTATCCACTGGTGAGTACAATGGTACTGCCAATACTGTAGGCCTACTTAGATTGTAGAGTAAGATAGGGTTTAGGGTAGTGATAATATATTTTAAAACATTGGGTAGAGTAAAGATCAATTTATTCAGGCCACTCATGTCTTCTCCCACCCACCAGGTCCTTAAAGGTCCTGTTTACCTTTGGGAACAGTGATTTAAAAATTTTTCAAGATATGACATTTTATGCATTGTGTAGGTCTATTGTGCCACAGAACATCCTATCAATTATCATATAAAATTTTCGCGATAAAGCGTGAAATATTAAGGAGATATCTGTATTTTTCTCAATAAAACGTAACTAAACGGTTTAGTCTTGAAACATTTTTATTATAACTATTGTTCACATTTTGTTTTCTACAATTTAGAAATAATTATTTAACAATACTTAACATCAATTTTATCCATTCAAATTTTTACAGGGGTTGTTTCTATCCCTAACTCACATTTTAGAACTATTTAAAAGCACTAATGCTGGGTTTTTGTTTCATCTGCAAATGGTAAATTATGCCTTTAAAATCAAGTTTGAATAACAGTGGTTCACCATTTTAGTTTATGCTGAACAAAGGGTCACTTCGAGAAAAATGACATTATGATGAGACATACATATATTTTATAAAACTGTGAACAAAGGAAATTAAGCACCATTTGCCAATTGACAATAAACTGATCTTCACAAACGCATAAAATTGGTTTTTAAATTTAGAATCAATCATGCAGTGTGAACAGTCCCTTCTTGCAAGCCATACATATGCAAAACTGTATAGTATAGATAGGCCCATATCCTTCTTGATTACCAAGTGTCAAATGGCTTCTAGCTCTGTTCATACAGTACACAACACAAGATATACAGTGTGGGATCAAGGTTGGGAGTTTGGAAGAGGGCTTTTGGCGGCATTTGACTTTGATTTCAGTTGATTTATGTTCAAGAAATGGACGTTCTAGGCGAGATATGAGACAAAATAAGATTAATTTTGGAAAATTGCCAAAAGAGATCACACCAAATACAATTAACCTTTCCACTCATAATGGTAGTGTGAACAGCCCCTCGTGATAGGCTGCTGCAAGCTATTTTGTGGCCATGCGGACGCCGAGCAGCATACTTCTGTCTCGTATTCATGTCAGCCTCGTTCATCTCGAAGAGTGCAGTGGAACATGCTAATGAACAGAAGGATGCGGCCGCTGGAGACCCTCTGAAAGGTCGCTGGGGGTAGGGTATCCGGGCGACTGGGTATCCGCGGAGATGAGCCCAGAACTGAAGATGACATTACGCATCATCACGATCATCATTACGCCGCTCTTAAGAAAAGCGCAAAGTACCATTTGCAATCTCCGGATGTGTTCAGGGGAAGTGAGAGGGAAAAATTGTGAGCAGAGGAAATATGCTGTATTGTACAATGTAGTAAGAATCTATTGAGCCTGTCAGTTCTCACTATTGAAGAAGGCAAGTCACTCATGATGGCTGTTGCAAGAAAAAATATTAGGCTGTACCATTGTGAGTTTAAGTTAATTCAACTTTCAGCTGTGTGAAGGAACAAAACATACTGCGGAAATGATTTTAACTTAAACAAAAGCCTTTATATGTAAGAAAAAGACAGTTGAATTTTGAGTTGCAATGATGCAGCAATATGTAAACTGTCGCAAACCTAGTGGGAAGTATAGTGCATGAATAGCTGGACCTTGGAGAGTTAACCCCTTGGTTCTGATATCCTGTAAATTTATTAAACATATAACATACCGAGGTGCTGTTAGCGGTAAGTGGTTTAAAGGGCAATTTGAGACATGTTTAAAGCTGTTCTGAAAAGAACGAATTTTACAGATTTTCGTGAACAGTCAGTGAAACTTTATCAGAATTGGATAATGATTAGGGAAGTTACAAGAAATTGTGAAAATTCACTGGGGGGGGGGGGGGGGGGATTTAGTCAAATGCAATTACATTGTATGCCTGTGTGTGTTCTGCGATTTTTCTGGAATCCAGATCATGTTGCATGTAACATGGTACCCAGTTTGTTAGCTATCACTGTATGTTTACATGGGTTATTTTGTAGAATGAAGATGTATGTTACACTTACAGTATACATATGTACCTCTATGTGCCTGCCCTAAAGGGCCTGAATGAGATTGTACTATGTGTACATTTACTGCATGGCACAGGTACAAGTAGTAGGGCCTATGGTATCAAGGCAGTCAGATGCATCATATTCCATGTGTAGTCACATGTGCGGTATTCAATGTGCACGGCACTCACAGGTGTGGTAATTTATGACAGAGTCTGGAGGCGAGACTATCCGCCATGCTGGGTGAATCATCGCCTCGAATTCAGTGAATCCTCGCCTCGAATTCAGTGAATCCAGACTGAATCAATATGGAAATGAAAGGAGGAAAACATGTCACGCGGTATGAATCGAAGGCCACCGAATTCACGAATAATATTTGCATTTCAGTTTGGCGGGGGTACAACTGTTGAATGTGCCGTGCCCATCTCCGTGCATAGCTATGTGATGTGTGGTCGAACACAATATCAGATTGTGTGTGTGTGTGTGTGCGCGAGCGAGTGTACATGTGTGTGTGATTTGTCCATATTTGCATAGAGATTAAGAGAGAGATGGCACATACTTACAACACCATTGGGTTTTACAGATCTGTGTTGTAGATTCTGGCCAATGCCGTTTGGCAGGCACAACAATACAAAGTGATGCGTACACATATGCTGCTTTATTTATCCTCTTAAAACATGGCCATATTCTTACAAAAAGATCCTCTATGTGACCCACATACTTTTGTCATTGCAACATGAATTGCTGGATTTAGTAATGTTTTATTTATGGTGACCTAGTTTTCCAGACACAATTCCTCTACATCAATGGTACACCCTGTTAGGAATTCCCAAGGAGACACATGGTGAATCGAGGAAATAGATCGGTAGCCTATCATTCAACGTTTTAACATTTTTATTAACAAATTACCTGTAATGCAAGAAGCCAAGGATGCATCCACAGAGGTTTTGCCTGGTGTGAACTCACAGTGCAAATATTCTGGGAATTTTGTCTGTTTGCTTTGAGTTATTGAGAGATCTTTCTTTTATCAGATCCCATCGGATCTTTGAAACCACATTTTTGTGGTTTGGCGCTGTGTCTCTATATGAGAAGTGTTACCTATTATTGCTATACTGCATCAGAGTGTAGAATAGAACATTTTCTTTCATTTGAACCCATTGTTGTTTATATACATGATTGTTTCTTTTGTATGCAGAATTTCAAAAGCCTCTTTATTGCGAAATAAGCTAATTCGTAGTTCCAATTTGCGCATGAGCAGGAAAAGCTCATTTGTGCTAACAGGCATGTTGGTTCCTAAATTCACTGAGATAAGCATCTGTGATATAATGTTTATTCATGTGATCCTTCGAAGTGGTGCATACCAGCACATCCACCTGACTACAAGCCTAGTAATTTGGCAATGTAAACACACACACACACACACACACACACACACACACACACACACACACACACACACACACACACACACACATAAATCAATGCATTCATTGCAAAACGATTGAATGGATGCTTCCCAAAGTGTCAATTGATGGACCATTCTTAGGCCAAAAAAAAAAAATTGTTGCATTGGCGTAACCCGCCCGACCCTAAAAATTCCGCCGACCCCATGTTTTTTTATTATTTTTTTTTGCTATCGATATCAAATATCTTGTTGATTGCGATCGCGATCGCACAAACCCGGAAGTGGAAACGGCTCTGGGGATATCGGAACAGTATATCGGATGTACGAGGGAGAGATCTAGCGCCTCGCATCAAAGCCTTCCGTGATCAGTACGTCATCTGTTTCCAATACGGACACGTACTCTAACAAGATTTATTCAGTGTATACGTAGCATTCAGACTGCGATGTATTGTGCACAGTTTTGCCATAGGTTTCTTGTGTGGAGAACTTACACGAATCTGTATATGTGGGACTGCAATAGAGATCGCCGTGTGCGATGGAAAGATCGTACATATGGGTCAATTTGCATCTATCTTATCTAAGTCAAAATAGTGAAATATGAAGTGAAAACATTCAGGATAGGGATTTCAACATCTTTAAATTCTGTGAAGGGGTATAATTCCAGTAATATCGGCCTCATAAATGATTTGTAGAATAGATGAACACAGCACATTAGGTGCAGCAGTTGAAACTGTTTACTGAGCTGAGCACGAGTTTTACACGTAAAATGCAGGTAGCAAAAAAAAAAAAAAAAAAAAAAAAAAAATCCGCCCGACCGACCCTATTTGAAAATCTCATGTTACGCCAATGCAACAATTTTTTTTTTTTGGCCTTATCACCTGATCTAAACGCAAGTTCATTCATTGCTTATAACACAAATGCCTTAAATTGTAAGTCAGGGCAAGCTTACGCATAATGTTACTTTGAAAACAGTGAAGCGGCTAACCAACTGAGAAAAGAGAAAGGTCATTTATAACAACATGCACATGAGCTAATTACGAAAAGACTTATTTATAACTAAGACTTAAATTGGCAACATATTTTAAGAATATGAGTTCCTGTTTCTCCCCAAAATAAACATTTTTTAAATGTTGTGTGTAAATTTAATGACTCTTAGCAGTTTCATCTCATCTTTCTCCAATTTCAGATAGGCAGGAAATTTCAAAGGGTTTGTGCCAATTTAGTAATGGCTTATAAGATGATACTGTAAAACATATTATTTTAGTGGCATGAAATTTTTGAGAATTGAAGCCGAAGGCCTTTTTCACGGCATTAAATTTTCGTGAAATGCCTCTGGCATTCAATGCGCTGTAGTGTAGACAAGAGCCTTCGCATGCATTTTAATTTCGCAAATCTTGGCTCTCACGAAATTTGCGAAATTAAAATGCACACAAATATTCGTTGTTTTACAGTAATATCTGCTTGAATATTTCTGTGAACAAGATAAAAAGATTTATGATTCAGTGTTGCTGATGATACAGTAGCACCAGTGAATTACAGAACAAGCAAACAAGAGATTAATACAATTCACTCCTTGGCCCGAATTCACGAAGGTGGTACAAATAAAACCATGGTTTAAACCATGGACAAAAACCATGGAGCGCCAAGTGTCGCATGGAATATTTCGTTACGAAATCAGTCATTTCGTCAATGAAATGATTATTTTGTAACAAAAAGACAACATTTTGTAACTAAATGAACATTTCCTCCACGAAATGATAATTTCGTTAACGAAACAGGCTTTTTGTCAACGAAATGACCAATTTTGTAACGAAATATTCTGTGCGACACTTGGCGCTCCATGGTTTTTGTCCATGGTTTAAACCATAGTTTCATTTGTACCACCTTCGGGCCCTTGTGTCATCAGTTTGAAGTGTCCATGAGGCTTGTATTCCAACAGCCACCACTTGATGATTAATAATGAGAGCTACACTGGACGACCCAGACCAGGCATAGTTAGTGACTAACAGGAAAGCTAGACCCGGTACACGAAGTGGATCCAAGGCAAGCAATGATGGTAATGCCGCATTCAGCCCAGTTTGTGGAACAGATGTTGAAAGACTTTTGAGCCAATTTAAGGGTTGAAGTGCAGAATCTGAAGGGGAGGCGACAAATCCCCGTTCGTCAACGCGTCTCGAGAAAAAGAGTTAAATTGAAACCGCCATATTTTTTGAGGGTGCAAACCCTGCCGCTCTCGCCTTCGTTAACCCCAGGACGATCAATTCTCCACGTAGGGGTTGGTGTTGTTGTGAGTGCAAACAATGGAGCTTTGTGCTAAAGCAATCGACATGAAGTCCCAAGGGGTCTGTTCACATGAGATGATAGTGACTGAAATCCCACAAAATACTTGTAATGCTTTTTTACCCTTTGGCCTGGAGATGAAGAAGTTAATGTGAACATGATATATATTCAGGACTCAGTATTAGTGGTGCCCTGATGGTCTGGGGCCACTTAACATTGATGTCAGGCCACCAAATTTCCACAAAGGTAATATTCTGGTGGCCCGATTGGGCAACCAAGATCCAAAATGGATTGTTATGGTGTCTTTTATTCCATGTACATACATTTTTTTTTTTTTTTGGGGGGGGGGGAAGGGGATCACCAAAATTTCAGACTTAAAGATTTTAAAGTCCCAAATAAGCCACTTGAGAAAAATGTTAGTGCTGAGCCATGATGTTCATTACAATCTGCATATTTTGTGCATAAATAGCTAGGATACCATCTGATACATATGACCTCTCTATATACATGATCTTACTGTTCTCAATAGATTGACCTGTAAGCTATTATATAGGCCTATTATGTATTTAGTGATACATCCTGATATAAGCACTTGTTTATGAAAGTCAATGACAAAGAAACCTTGTTGAATACAATGTAATGTACTAACCACAAACAACAAAAGCATTATATGAAGCACCATTAGTCAGGGAGCAATTGACCCTATATATGTGCATGATGTCATGGGTAGTCAGTGGACATGAGCAGAAACGAAAGGGGCATGAGAGCGAGGCGCAATATCAAACCGTGGTAAATGATAATCTCATCATTACATTTGATTACATTCCAAGCTTAAGCCAGCTTCATGTGCATGCTATGCAATTAATATCATTTGATAACAATTCACGTCCCAACGAACCAACAATATACTCTGTCACACTTGCAGTATTAGATATCAGATCTGCATAGATGCCATCTTGCACTTTTTTGTTTAGACCATGTAGTAGAATAAAGGATTCATATATGAATATGAAGTCACCAAAGGTAATGTGAAATGGAAACATAAATGCCAATCACGAAAGTTAAGATACAAAATGCCAGAGGTGGTGTAAAACCTATCTCTCAGTTACACAGAGATTAGTAATGCATAGGTTTGAGCGTTCGAGTGTGTGCATTTGTTTTGTACATGATTGTATGGACCTGTTTTATAGAAAGTTTGAGTGTGTGCACTATAGTTATGGATGATTGTGCGGACCTTAGCATCTTTGCATCGTTTGTTCGACTGATAGCATGGATACAAATACTGGCCAGTATCATCAGTTTGAGCAAAGAAAAATTACTGTGTGCATGGAACCAATTTAGCAGATGCATGAAACTGATTTACTGGACACATCAAATTCGTACTGGACACGCAGACTTTTGTATTGGACACACGAAAGCAATTTGGTCAGTAAAAAGTCACTTACTGCATGCCTTTGGCTTTGAATCAGGCAAATTGCAGGGATTTCTGTACCTATGCTACATTGCATGGTAATAGGCCCGTTCACACACAAGGGAAAAAGTGCGATTCAAAAATAGATTTTCTTATCGCGATCAAAATTTCGAAATTTTTCCGTGTGTGGACAGAAAAATCTCACTAATTACCGCGATCCTTATCGCGATCCAACTCGCACTATTAGTGCGATTTTTCAGAATAATCGCGATTATTTTGTTTGTTTACAAAATCGAGTCTCTTTGAATCGCGCACGCGCGAAACTCTATTGGGACTGCGGGGTCAGTCTTCGGTCATGCAAGTTTCGCGCATGCGCAATTTGGCCACTGATAGTTCTTTCCTTGCTGTGAAGTGCGATTTTTCCCTGTGTATGAACGGTCAAAAAAAAAAATCGAAATTTGGATCGCGATTGTAATTTCGATTTCCGTTGTGTGTGAACGGGCCTTATATCTCAAGACATCAGACGTGTGCACTCATAATGCTAACGTAGATGATGTATTGAGGCTTTTAATAGTGAGACCCAACATCAGTTGACGCACTTGTATTTCTGCTGTTTTATTGCAATACAATTCAGTTGTTGTGGATTTCCCCGTTAGACCAGGCGTCCACTAGGGCGCGGACAAGACGCGGACAAGCCCCGGAATGCAAATTTGGTATTCCGCACTCCTTCGGGAACCTGTCCGCACGTTCCTGAACGTGTCCGCTCACTGTCCTAAACATGTCCGGGCGTTTCCGCACCTTCTGGAGAGAGAAAAATTTCCGCGTCCAAATTTTGATCGAGACCAAAATTTGGACGCGGAAATGAACTTCCTGACACCTTCGGCGACTTGTCCTGACGATGTCCTGAGGATGTCCCGCTTGTCCGGAACCCTTCCGCTCCTTCCGCACACGCTCCGGAAAGAATCCCGCGGTATGGGGAAGCTTCCCGAATGAAAGCGGAAGACACCAGGAATGTTTTAGGACAGCGCGGAGCCGATGCAGATCTATATATGCAAGTGTCCGGAACCTATGCGGAAATTTTGTGATCGAGACACGAAAATGTCGACACTTTCCGCGACCGTCATGCCAATGAAACGCAAAATGAGCAAGAAGGGAGGCGAGGCCCCCATGCAAATATCTCCATCACAGGCACACCTTTCGTCTGGTGATGAAGAACAGGTATATCTAAAGAATTTCCGGTCCCAGAAGGCAAAGAAGAAGGTAGTAGAGACTGTGCCAAAAGCAACCAGAAAGAAGTGAAATCAGCCCCCTAATTTCCTAGTAAGTTTGTTTTGATTTGATCTTTTCAGAAATTATTTTTCATCTGAGTGACTTTCCTGGTTCCTATTACTTACTATAGTACATTTTCCTTTATGTGGTTTTCGTATTTTATTTGCAAACGAACTATGTTGTCCCATGTGACAGCCCAGCTGAAAATCACAAAAGTAGGTGGAAGTGCACTCAGAAAAAGAAAGCATAGAATTTTTGGCTAAATGTTAATGTATTATATAAACATGAACAAGTTGTTATTCATACGTAAATGCTTTCTAATGATACAACATATTAGAACAAAAGACAAATTCATCACACTAAAAAGCATGAATTCAATTGCAAAGATATACCTGTGGTCTCATTACAATGTAATATTTTTGAAGCCCAAAATAACAATGAAAGCTAAAGATGATGGAGGAAAATGAAGAATTTTCTGTCACTTCAAAATTCAAGTGAAATGAGAGAAAAAGCAATAAATCATGAACTCGAAAAAGTGTTAAATTTCTGTCTTTCTTTTGTTTTTGCGGAGTGTATATATTTAAGTGCACATTAAGCATCACAAATCATTTCAGAAATATTCTTTACCTGAATGATTTTCGTAGTTGTTATTACCTAATAATTTTTCTTCTCTTTTTGTTTTAGTTGCAAATAAACTCGATTGTCCAATTTGACAGCCCAGTTGAACCCCCCCCCCAAAAAAAAAAGTAAATTAAAGTAGGTTAAAAATATTTCCCCATTTTTACACTTCACTGACAATAGGCTAGTAAGCCCTAAGCATGAAAAAAAAAAATTCTCGGACTTAAAAATGTTCAAAAGTGATCGAAATAAGAGAGGGTTAGAGATGCACAAGGGTAAAAATCAGAGAAAGAAACACAAATTTAATGATTAGGATCATTTTGGCATGCTCTATACAGAAGTATCAGACAAAACATGTATATACTTCACGATGGATAAAGCACAGGTCTAAAAAAAAGGGAATAAAGAATATATATATATAAGTAACAAAACTGCAACAAAGTTCATGCTGTATTCACCAACGGTTTATTTCTTGTGAAGAAATAAACCGTTGGTGAATACAGCATGAACTTTGTTGCAGTTTTGTTACTTATCTTTTTATCTTGCCCAAACGTGGACTACCTCATCAACATGATTACATATACATATAATATATATGATATACATAAATATATATGGTTCAAAAAGTTTGCGAATATTATCCATGTGACTGTAGGCAGAGAAAAAATTGTTCTCCCAGATGAGACAAATCAAAAAAAAAAATGAGTCATCAGCCGACATGCAGACAATCCTATTCTTCGACTATCGGTGGTCACATTCTATTATCAAATAATATTGACCAATCTTAATATAATATCAGCCGCTACTGCGGAAACACAACAAGGAGCATCAATGACGGCTAGCAGTCAAATGAGGAAAAGTCAAAGTCAGCGCCAAATTTATACCTTTCCATTTTCCTGGTATTGTCCGCAGTTTGTCCGCATGCCTAACTTGTGTTGTCCGGAAGGCATCCTGATTGTCCGCGTTCATTCCTGGTGTAATCCTAGATGTTTCCGCGCTGGCCGGCTACGATTAGCATATTCCGAGGTATTTCGCGCTCTTCCGGAGTGATTCCTAGGAATGTCCGCAGTCAGTCCGCGGACAGTCCGCGGACAGTCCGCGGACAGTCCTAGGAATGTCCCAGGACAAGCCGATTCACAAAGTTATTCCGCGTCTGTCGCGGACAGGATGCCGAAATAATAAAATTTGCTTCCGCAACCCTTCCGGAGCCTGTCCGCGCCCAAGTGGACGTCCGCCCTTAAGTGTTTGTCGAACTCTAGGTTTGTTTGTTTTTTTGCAGTTTTTGTTTGGGTATTAAATAGGGTTCCCCCAGCACCTTTCGTGTTTGAAGCCAGACATTCTGGCTAGGTGACTGATGACGAAATGCAGCGTTGACTAGGTGCCAACTGTCTCGCAGAAGGCCGTCTGACCTTGCCAGAGAATGCCCAGTGAGACCTGGGAGAAATCCTGCTATCACGATCTCCCTGAAATTATGTGAACGCTTCCAAATCCGTGTGTCTGTCTTATTTCTTTTTTCCTGGGATTGGTTTGGAAACCACATTATGGGAGTATTAGCCTTGACTCTCAATGTTGTGATTTCTTACAATGCCAACCTCTTGAAGCTGCAGTCCTCAACACTCTTCTGCACTTCTTTCTTCTCGACTTTTTTTTTTTTCAGCACACTGCATCTACACACATGTAAAGCCTACATTGAAAGAGCAGCTATGGGCTGTTCAGTGTTAGGATGTCAATGACTTGAAATATCTGTAAATTGTCTGAAGTGGTATGCAGTACATAGTTACACTTATTGCAGAGTTTACTATTAAATTGTGCCTTTAAAGGGATGATACAGTTTCGGTTGAGATGGGGTTTCAGGTTTCCAACTTTTTTTTTAATGGGGATTTTAAAGATAAGGAGAAACCTCTTATGAAATATGAAAGGCATAGAATTCTAAGAGGAATTCAGAGTTTATTTGATGAAAATTGGTTTTGAAATGGCTGAGATATATCCAAAACAAAGCGATCCTAATAAAAGGTGGGACCCACCTTTTATTTGGATTGCTTTGTTTGACTTTGTTTTTGGATATCTCAGCCATTTCAAAACTGATTTTCATCAAATGAACTTTGAATTCCTGTTAGAATTGTATGCTCTTTAACATTTCATAGAGTGGTTTCAAAGTTTCTTGCAAGAAAGTTAAAAGCTGAATCCTCACCTCGACCAATACTATACCATCCCTTATACAGCTTCCAAATTTTATGTATCAAGTGTGAGCAGTGGGGATAAAGAAGAACTGAATAGGTGACTACAGACACAGGTTTTGCTTTGTGCATTTTAATAGCATGATAGGTCATTGACTCCAACCATTTGTCCCCCTCTGTGCCAATTAACACTAATGTCCTGTCACGTACTGTCATCGCCAATGAAGGTGTATTATATAATGCTGTCAATCAATCCTCACAATAACATTGACCTTCATACTGGACTCTCCACAATGCTCCACCTCTGGGTGTCCACAATATGTAGATCATGAGATCATGATCAAATGACCAATAGCTTTGCAAGTACAGTACACAGGGGCTTGAAAGAATATAGAGATTGTGTGAAGGGTGTAACTCATCAGTTTGAGCCCTGTTGGTATTCATAATGTCCTGTCTTTTGTCTCGATCTTCTCCCATACTTTACAGGGTCGCCATGTCAAGACAGGTCAGCTGGCAGCCATCAAGGTCATGGATGTCACAGAGGTGAGTTTCCCCCCACCATCCTTCCTTTATTTATTTATTTGTGTGGTTATTTATTTATTTATTAGTTTATGTATTTATTTATTGATCTATTTGTTTATTCATTATTTATCTATTTGTTTATTTATTATTTTTTATTTTATCTTTTTTGTGTGTCACACTTGATTCTGGAATTATTTGCAGTGCAAGACTAGTAATCAGTCTCACTTTTATAATACAATGCAAGTGTTGATATTCAAAATGGCCTCCAACCTGTATAGTGGCCACCTGTCTATAGTGGCCACTTTTTGTCGTTTCCCTTAGGTGGCCACTTTAGACAGGTTTGACTATTTATTTGAAATTGGATGTGTGCAAAATGGTAGTCATAGATCAAATGATCACTCAGGAACTTTCTCCTGTCGTAGTTGATCATCTCATTCAGGAGCACCATCTTGTAATGCTGTTGAAATTGTGCGTAAACATGTTGATGAGACAGAAAGACTTCTGCAGTTGATGCATTTTGTGTATGTATGCGTTTGTGTACCAGGCTACGTTATATGTATTGTGTGAAGTGCTGTGTGTGCTGGTTTTGTGTCGTGTGCATGTGTTATGTTTGTTGTGTGCGTGACATGCCCAGGATGTGTGTCAGAGGGCAGCACTTTGAGTTAACCAATACTGTAAAAATTCTTAACTTAATTGAACAGATTGTCTAATTTCCCACATATTTTCTCTGAATGCTTCATTGATATTTCTGCTTTTCTTTAATCCACATAATGTGCTTCATCAATTTCTTCTGCAAAGAGGAAATATTGTTTTCTCAATCCAACTTACATCACACTCCTCTCTGTTCCATAGCAATACTTAACCCTTTCTGTGCCAGGGACTCTAGGCAGTGTGTACAACGCTATGGGGGTTTCTGTGCCAATTTGTGCTGAAAAGCAGACAAAGGGTTAACACACTTTAAGTAAATATATCTTCCCATATAGTGACTGTGACAGAAACCAAGAAGAAAATGACATAAAAGAAGGAATGGGAAGACTGTATGTATGCTCCAAGACATGTCTCAACAGGCTTTCAGCTTGGGTAGAAGAGGCTCAGGAATAGTTCTTATTAATGGGAATAATTACTTGGTTGCCATTTTTAAGCTCATTAAGCCACTTGCCTGGTGAACCTCTTATGCCAACAAGTGAGCTTGTCGGCAGAAACTTTTTCTCTTGGAAATCTTCAGGCACTGAGGCAGTAGACTAGTTTGTGACAATTATTATAAATTCAAACTGGCTGGTGATAACACATAAAGCATCTGATAGAATGATCCTTTGATTGTGTTCTGTGTTGTTTTGATGCCTTAACTCTGACTTTTGGCTTATTTATATTCTCCCGTTTGTCTATCTTATCTATCATTAATTTTCATCATCATTTTTGATGGTTTGATAAGGACAGAGAGGTGTGTAGGAATACTTCTGTAGGAGTTGACATTTTCTCTTTGTCAGTCCTTTGAACTTTTTATCTGTCTACATGCTTCTTTGTTTCTCTGTGTTGATCTAATGGCTGTTTCTCTGATCTCTTTTACTCTGTTGGAAGAGTTTGAATGCAAAGACAGATATATGCTATATATTCAAAGTTTTTTTAAGTGAGGTCATCATCAGGTAGAGAAAAATAAAACTTTTCAATGATACTTTGCTTGTTACATAACAAAAAATAATTTTGAAGATGTTATCAAACTTAATCACAGATATTCTAAATTTCATTTTCTATTTGTTTTCAGCAGCTTCAGTTGATAAAAATAGATGTACTTGTTTTTGCATTTCAATTCTTTATCTCTTTTCGTCTTTCTTTATCTCTCTTTCTCATGATATATACATATAATATAACAATATATTTTATAATATCTCTGCCTCTTTATCTTGTCCCCCTCCTTCACTCTATTCCTATGATTCTCGATCCCTTTGTATCAATCTTTCTCTCCTTCTGTCCCTATATCTCTCACAATGTCTCTTTTTCTCTCTGTCTTCAAGAAGAAAGAGATTACCGGGGGATTCAGGTGTGTCTGGCTTGTTGTTTGTTGAACACACTTTGGTGCTGGATCACATGCAGTATGTGATCCTTGTAGTAGAACCTGATGATTGACTATCAAAGACTCCATGAGAGCAGGGACTTAAAGTATGATTGATTTCTGAACTCCATAGCTGAGGAATCAGACATGCCAGGTCAAAGGTCATGCCCATGTTGGCCGCACCTGCGAGAAACCCCTGGATTCCACCTAGGTAGAAGTATCCCCCCCCCCCTTCTTCCCAAGAAATAAAAAAGGAAGAAAAAGGAATGAAAACCTGGGAAAAAACATGTCTTTGCAGTTGACAGTGAAGTTGTAAAGGGTAATTCTCCCCCATTTTTGGCAAACATTGAGCGCGGTCTAATACGCACCGTAGGGGCTTAGCGAGAAGTGTTGACGTACAGGTTGAAAGGGACCGAGTAAAGAGGTGAGCTGATTTCATGCGAAATGCTGCGCTCGTGGGAATGCTCGATATCAACGGCAGGAAAAGGAAGGCAGGCCCCGAGGTGGTGGGGATTGTTGTGTGTGAGGTGATTTTCGTGTCGCATCTATACCTAGCATTGTCATGTCATTGTAACATTCATACAGTTGCCTCTCACTTAATTGGAACTCAGGAGTATGAGACTTTTGTCCCAATAAAGTGGCTGTCCTGGTTGAAAGAGGTCAGAACTTGGTTAAGATATTCCTCCATACACCTTGTCTCCATGACTTGGCAACTCTTGATACTCCTTTGCTATATTTAATCCTATATGAAATATTCTTTCCTGTAATGCTATATTTAATCCTATATGAAATATTCTTTCCTGTAATGCTATATTTAATTCTATATGAAATATTCTTTCCTGTAATAACAAATCAAATGCTTTAAAAAGGTCATTACTTTGTATTAATTTCTTATAAAAAAAGTGCCCCCATTAATCAATGTTTAATACAATTTTTTTCCAAGGAAAACCTTACATGCTTGTAAAATTTGGCCTTGATTTTGTCCCGTTTAAGTGGTGCTCCCATTCATTCCAGTCCCAAGTAAATGGTGGTGCCTGTATCTGTATGAAGAGATCGAGATGGCAGTGTGCTCAATCAAATGAAGAGTTGTTGATAGATGCAAGTCTACAAAGTACTTGCTCATCAGAATAGTCACTGCAAATATGGCATAACAATGAGTCCATGTGTGCTTTCATATTAGCTGTTTATGTATCTATTACCTACATTTGTGTGCCTCTAATCTTGGTGTATGGGTGTTTGTATGTAGGTAAGATTGTGTGTGTGTGTGTGTGTGTGTGTGTGTGTGTGTGTGTGTGTGTGTGTGTGTGTGTTTATTTTACCAGTGGAGGTAATCAAAACTTATGAAATTGCAGGTTGTAATATGTGTACGTGTAGTTGGGAGTGTACCCCATTACCTCTCTCTTCCCACCCCCCTCCCCCCCTATCCAGGGGCTTATGGAAAGGATTTCTGAGCCAAGTGCAAAAGTGAAAGTGAAAACACTGAGATATTGGAGGAGGGAGCAGCCATTGCCAGTTATGCCTCTTTCTCAGCTAGACTCCATAATGTGTTTAAAAGTTGTTGTGTCATTAGTTTGGTGCATGCTGCGAAGACATAATCCAATTTCTTCTCCAAATAGGTGTTTGCAACTATCAGGTAGCACTTGCAATTCCCTCAATGATTTGTAGCTGTAGCAAGCACACATCTGTTGCATAGCATTTCAAATATTATCCCCCCCTCAATAAAAAAGGGAAAGAAAGATACATTGAATCAGTTATGGTGACCAGGGACCTCTCTGAAAGGATATAGTGGAGTATTTGTTTTATAAATGTGACCCTGCACCGCAAAACAAACAAAAAGTCGGTAGACATGGATTTTTAGTTAAGAGTAGATTCTGAGAGAGCAGACTCTAAGCTTTAAAATGATATATAACTCAATCCAAATGGACTCTCCTAACCTATCTAAATATTGGAAAGAAAGGACACACTCTGGAAAGTGTGAACTGAGAAAACAAGCTCTGAAGTACAGGGTGTATTCAAGTGCTTAATCTTTACCAAGCTATGCTAGCTGTGGGATGAATTGAACGAAAACAGGATGTTGACCACCGGAGCAACAACAATGAAGAAATTCTTAGATTAAGCAGAAATTGAGCATGCTTCATTAGCACATTCTGTACATGATTAATACTAACTTTCAATGCAGTAGCATCATTCTCTTCAAAGTTATTGGAGTTGAAAGTGAAGTGTATGGACAGGGTTTTTGAGAAATGGGAAGAGGGTTCTATGAGAAAAGGACTTGCTCTTTCAGAAAATATGAAAAACTCAAGATTGGTCAGGTTGACCCATTTCACCTATTTTCAGTCCTCACACAAAATCACTGTGTGCGACTTTTTGTTCGTTTTGTGGTGCACGGTCACAAATTATAGTCGAGGTAGTGGGCTTATAACAGGGTTACTGATGGAATCTGCTCAAAGTTTAGAGACAAGTCTTCTAAAATTGGTGCCAAGTCCAATGTGGTTACAGTGTCAGTTGGTTTTTAGCACACACATCATTCAACAGGCTTTGCCATTTTGAGAGTGCGTCAAGGTCCAGAACAAACTTAAAATTCGGTATTATTTAAGCCATTCTGAATAAAAGCTATAGGCTACTGTGTTACCACCTATAACATATTTATGAACTTTGGTGAGTGTTACTCGATGTTCACTAGTGAATATATTACCCACAGTGTACAATGTATTTAGTGAAGTAGCAAAAACATAATACACTAAATGTGCTTTTGGTGAGAGGATGATGATCGGCATTGGAGCAATACTTAACACAGAAGCTAGACTTGCACTGAGACTAGCATGCTGGGTCCTGCTTATTTGTACTGGTGTTAGGGTCAAGGCCAAGGTCACTCATTGTGTACAGCTACTATACCTACCTGCTGGTTTTAACTCCTTGTAGCCTACAATTTTATGGTACCTGTTTTACTTTGCATAAACTGGACTCCTACAAGATGATTGTTGTAGCTCTTCGTAAATGGCCTGCACTTGCACATCATTGCAAGGGTTCTTTGCATCTCATGCTATAAAGTAGTGAGACGTACAAATGTATGACTACCTGGCCATTGTATCGGAAAGTGATTTGTCTTTATGGACTAATAGTACTGTGTAATATGTAGTAATCATATGGTGTGATATACATTTAGGCTACTTTATTACTACTTTGCATGATCTGTTTGAAGGTTGTGAAACTTTAAGTGAATAAGATAACCAACTATGTATTGGTGACAGATTTTTTAGTGTATTTTGTTGTTCAAAATCTCTTCTCGACCTACTGAAATATAGATGTTGATTATTAGTGCATTGCTGTGTGTTTATTGTCTGCAAACAATTAAATTTTATAATCTTTTGTCTGACACAAAAGGGTGTAATACGAAGTTGAAAGTGATACTACTTCTGTGTGTGTGGTTTTGAACAGTTTGTCAAACTACTGCAAGAAAAATTTTGATGTCAGTGTATTGTTGTGCATTATCTGTTTAATAACCTACTGCAATTTAGTTTCTACCTCTTCTCTGACAATAGAGGGTCCTTAAAAGTGATACATCCTATCATTCTTTAGGAAAGTTATTCTAGCTACTAAAATATAACTGTTGACATTAGTGCATTGTTGTACTCGGTTTGTTACGGGTTTTTTTTTTTTTTTTTGTCCCTGGTTGTATTCCTACATGGCTCTCCTTGAATAGTGCTGTATACATAGCAAAGTGCATTGAAGAACTTCATTCTCGGCAGCACATTCGCTTCCTGCCCTTGCCTTATCCTTGAAAGCAGTTGTGAGATCAGTTGGGGCGTAACAGTGTGCTCTTCACTGTAGGATTAAGGATTAAGGGGGTGAATCAGGAAGACCCAACCTACAGGTAGCAGCAGATTATCTGGGTTAATTGGAGTCAGGGCTCCATAGCCATTTAATTGGAGAAGAGCAGTACTTTATCCATCCAGGGTTTTGACTGTTATCCAAGCTCTTTGTGAAACTTTGTTGTTGTTGTTATTGTGTCAGCAGGAATTACCTCTGCCAAGTAAACATATCACTCATGGGGGGATTAAGACAGAAGAATTAGGTAGAATTAGTTATGTTTTTCATGGGTGTTTGGCTACTGCAGAATGTCTTGTACCGTTGTATTGTTATTTTGAATAATAAACAACTTGTCTGTGCCGTGTGAGTGCTATGATGGTGTTAAAAACATGAAAGGAAGCCCATATCAAATGTACTGATGACACTGCTATTCTATAATATTAGTAGTGTTTTAAAATGGACACCTGAAAGGTTGATCTTGCAGATAAACAAACTGATTGCAAGTATACTTTTATCTGATATTCATTATTTCACATACTGTACATTCATATATTTCTTTTGGTACTACAGGGGAAACTCGGTATAACGAACACTGCTATAGCGAGATATCGGTTATTACGAGGAAATTTTCCCGGTCCCAAATTTTCTTCCACACAAGTCTATGTAAAATGCTACTCTTATAGCGAGATCGGCTATAACGAAATAACTGCTATAACGAGATAAATTTTGTGATTTCCAAACAAAGAAAAACATAGCCAATCAAACCTGTTATAGCGAGGTAAAGCAAAATGTCTTCGGGTAAAGCTTTACTTCGCCTGTGCTATCACGCTCCGAGATTGTAAAGCTCGATGCGCCAAAAACTGTCTTGTACACACATATTTTCTTCAGTTCACTCTACAGCTAGCACCGCATATTGTACGTGTATGTGTGTGTGTGCGCGCGCACTGATACATGCAGAAAATGTGGTGGGACGGCCGTATACATGACATCATCATGACGTTTAGCAAGTGTGAGGCAATCTGATGCTGTGATTGGCTTTCTACGTAGGGAATTCCCCATCTTCACACACGCACGCAGTCATAATGTACATACAGAATGTGTCACACACACAGCATTGTGCAGACCATATTCAAGCTTTCGACACACAACACACACCCATACCATAACCACATACCAATCCACAGACGATCTTCACACAATCGCAAGCTATTTACACATTCAAACATCTACACTTAATAAGAAAAACATTCTTGATATCGGATTTCATTGGCGAAAAAACATCTTCTTACCCATAAAGGTGAGTAATTACCTCACACACATTACCAAGGTATCAGTATTGATTGAAAGATGATGGGTAGTCCCACGTGTGCAAATTAATGTCTTCATGTTATGCTTTCTTTTATGCCTACTGATATAACGAGATATCGGCTATAACGAGGAAAATGACTCGGTCCCGACCATCTCGTTATATCGAGTTTCCACTGTAGCAACAAGGGAATATACCATTAGTGAACTGTAACCTAATGCTGAAATAAACTTAAAGGACAAGTTCACCTTCATAAACATAACGATTGAGAGAATGCAACAATATTAGTAAAACACATCAGTGAAAGTTTGAAGAAAATTGGACAATCGATGCAAAAGTTATGAATTTTTAAAATTTTTGTTTTGGAACCGCTGGATGAGAAGACTACTACAGCTTGTGAGTCATATGCGTACAACAGTACAAAGAAAATATAAAGAAAAATCAACATATTTTCACTTTTTTCGCATAATAAAAGAGCACTTGACTTGCCTCTTTCTAAAGGCAGGGGGAATAATATTACCCATAACATTTGTCGGTAACGAGTCGGGGGAATGTGTACTTTTTTCATAAGATGAAATTTTGTGAAATTCTCTTTATATTTTCCTTATATTGTTGTACGCATGTGACATCTAAGTTTTTCACACACTGCAGTAGTCTTCTCATCCAGCGGTTACTGCACAAAAACTTCAAAAATTCATAACTTTTGAAGGGATTGTCCGATTTTCCTCAAACTTTCAATGATGTGTTCTACTAATATTGCTACATTGTCTCAATCCTTATGTTTATGAAGGTGAACTTGTCCTTTAAATGTTATCAGGCTCTTGACACATTCTACCCCATGTGGTTATTGCTCACTCACATAGTTTTGCATAGTGTAATTTCTTTTCTCATGGATTCCACTGTTGCAAAGTGTCATTCAAACTCTTTGATGTTTTGTTTGGTGACTGCAATGTACAAATGTATCTATCAGATTGGATAGCAGTGATGAAGATTAATTGGAGTGGTGCATTGTCAAAAGGCTGAATGAGTAACCCATAACTGGAATTAGATCCTCCAGCTCTTCTGCTTAAGAGTATTTCAGTACTGTTTGCTTGTGTTTAACCACATTCGAAGTTGTGTGACACCTAAAGGGTACCAAAGGTGTGCTTCATTATGTATTATCAGTGCTTCATTGTATGAGTGCTTGTGCAATTTGCCACAATGGGTTTTTGGTTCCTTTCAGAAGAACTCCATTGCACAATGTAAACTGAGCTCATCATGCCAGTAGAATGGGGAAGCAAGTCCTGTCTCCTGATCTCTTTTTATGGCTCAAACAAATGATGCACCAGTTTGATGGATTAGATATATGGGGATACCCTGAAAGGCCAACATCCTGGCCATTGTTTGTTTACAGTTGAGGTCGATGACCCCCACGGGATGGGGGATGGAATATCACAGCACACAGCTAGACTGGGATAACACCCTCAGGGTGTGCACAGTGTTTCATTGCTTTTACACAGAAACGGGGTTCATTTCAGGTCAGCTAGCTGGCTAGAAATAGGAAAACAAAACAAAACCACCAGTAGGAGGCACCTTCTCTCCTGCATGAACGTTTGAGAGTTATGGGTTTTTCTTTCCCTTGTGTCGGATGAGTTATCGATTGCATTTGTGGAAGGAATTTCCGGCTGCTACTGTCGTTAAAAATTGGAGCTTAATCTTGACTCCCCTGAGAGTATTCACAAAGGAGACACAAATATTATATGGGATGAATGATGAACTGTCATCATTATGATAATATCATGGTCATAATCTGAGTGATTTGTATTTTATTGATCTATTTTTCTATTGGGAAACAATGTTTTAAAACGTGCAGTGGGCTTGACTTTTATTTTTCTCTGTAAAGGTGTGTCTACTCATAAGTTTTAATTGTTTGAAACCACTGGAATGTGTAGGCCTAACTGTTTCCAAACTTTTCACAGCCATCCAAGGGCAGACTTGGTTTATCATATGATGTGCATGCCAGATTTAGGCAAGGTGATTGCTTTTTAGACCAGCAAAAGCTCTACCTAGATGATACACTTTTGTGTATGAAGTCTTTCTAGTCCCATATGTGCAGATCTGTGTCAGTATTCCAGTGTGAAGACACAGTGTGTAATGGTAGCATGTAAACAAGGGCATTAACATTAAGATATCCAGTGTGAAGACACAGTGTGTAATGGTAGCATGTAAACAAGGACAATAACATTAAGATGCAGGCAAAAATCACCCTTTTAACAAAGTAAATGAAATGTTTGCTTGAGCATCGAAATTTCATTGGCAATAGATACTAAAAACTGGCGCTGAATCAAAACCGACTTACAGGATGAGCTTTGATACTGATCCATCAAGATTATATGTACTGATGTGCATGATTTCGATGTATTTTTCATGCTCCACATCAATGTCCCATCTTATCATAGAACCCTCTGCTCAAGGGTTTTCTGTAGATCACTTCCTAATACCTTACCTGACATAGCAGTAACTAACCACCACATGAAAAGAGTGCATTTCAGTCATGGAAGCAGAATTGTAATAGGCGGTGGTGAGCAAATTGGGTGTTTGCTAAATGTCTATTCCACATTTGTGTATTTTTTTGGAATGGACAAAGAAATTCACACACCTTGTTGTTCACCACAGATTGCTTAGCCATAGTCGGCAAACTGAATCAGCCAGGCGCAGTGTGCCACACCAAACAGACCACATCAACAGGGAATTTGGGCAGAGAGGCATCCCGTGATTACGAGGTTGTTGTGAATCTGGCCTGACACATGTTCTCTCTCCTCCTTCTTTGTTGTGGGAGGGCGTGCACACGGCCATTGTGCCTTCCTTGCCCACTGTTTACAACTGACCCAATATCTGCCCTGCAGTGCAAACTGGAGTGAAGTGTGCCATGGTGCAGAGCAAAATATACTCCACACGTTTGACCGCAAATATGTGATTTCTGATATTGAGGGTTTTTTCTGCTTTATGTGGTTTTGTCTAGCTGACATTCCTCTGTTATCAGTGCCTCAGCTATGTCTGACATTGTTTTATATCAGTGATAGTATCAGCAGTTTCTTCTTTTGTTCTTTTAAATGTCTTCGAAAAACCTCGTTCTTGCCCTATAGCTGAATTGCAGGAAAGTCACTTCTAAAGCATACAGTGCACTCCCGTTACAACGAACACGGTTATAACGAAATTTCGTTATAACGAAGTAAAACTTCTGGTCCCAAAATTATCGCCATTAAAGTCTATGGTACGAAATTCGCTTATATAACGAACACGGTTATAGCGAAATTTTCGCTCTAACGAAGTCTTTTCTGAGCACCAATGACAAAGAAAAACAAAAGAAATGTGCTCCATTATAACGAAATGCGGATTGCTTTCGAAAATACGTAGCGGAACAAGGCATTTACAGCGTCTCTGCATGGGCGAACGCGTCACATCACTGTGTGTTCGCTTGGTGTGTCACGCACAGTTTCCGAGGGGAACTTGCGTTATTGTAATACAATAATCTGAAATTGATTAACTATTTGTTTTATTGTTCACATAGCTTTCCAGTGTATGACGAGTATTCAAAACAGAATATCATTTATGTGTGGCTTCCTTGTTTTCGTTATATATTGTATTTATTCGGTTATAACGAAATTTCGTTATAACGAAAGAAAACTGCCGGTCCCGAGCATTTTGTTTTAACGGGAGTGCACTGTACTTATAATAACAAGACAAGGTCACCAGTGATGTGTTGTCCCACATGCCCATACTCGTGTTGGTTGTATGTTTGTGTTTTTAGTGCAAGGTCCAAGGGAACCTTGGCTTCGTAGTCAGAATAACTGCAAAGCTGGATCAACCAATCCCAGTCTTCTGTAATAGGGATGTGTTATGTTTCACTGGATCATCAACCATTGAATACCAGTAGATTTGCGTGACCTAAGCTGATAGTGAGAAGATTCCTGTGTCTTGGACCAAGGCTAGGCAGGGAGTACACAAAGAAATCCTCTCTGATCATATTGAGTGTGCCGTGGACCATGTAGTAAGTATGCCATCCCACAAAGGGAAACGGGATCCACTACTGTCCACACGCCAGGGGCAGTGTTGTTACAATCCATTTGCAAAGGGGAAAAAAATTGCAAAAAGGGGGACTAAAGAAAGAGAATCGGTCAAAACAGTGTTAGATTCTACTCGGTATTAACTGCTGATATGTATAGAGTTATTAATGGTTTCAGAGGGAACCAGCTGTCATGCTATTATCCAGCGAGCGAAGTCGTTCTCGCACATTTCTTTCTCACCCTTCCGCTTTTGTCACAGTTTGTGTTTCATTTGGTGAGAGCTTTTTTAAGGAGACGAATGTTAGTGGATCTTGTCTCCTAATGGATGACTGCTTCACATGTAGGTTGGATGAGTGTTGAAAATGGGGTTTTGAGTATACATACATAGGCTGTCAAAAACTTGGAGATGTGCTTGAATTGCTTCAGTTGGCATGAAGACAAGATAGGGCACACAAAGCTTTATCTTGCTTTGTTATGAACAAGGATTGACTTCATTTCAAATCTAAAGGAGTAATAATAGTAATGAGTGTACGGCATAGTGGTAGTGGTGATGGTAATAGTAGTAGTAGTAGTAGTAGTAATAGTAAAAGTAGTAGTGGTAGTAGTAGTAGTAGTAGTAGTAGTAGTGGTAGTAGTAGTAGTAGTAGTAGTAGTAGTAGTGGTAGTAGTAGTAGTAGTAGTAGTAGTAGTAGTAGTAGTAGTAGTAGTGGTGGTGGTAGTAGAAGTAGAAGCAATGGTAGTTTAGTAAAAGTAACAGTATACAATTAGCGGTTGTAGGAAATGGTGGAAATAGTAGTAGAAACAGTGGTAATGCTAGTATTGATAGTATGAGTCATAGCAATAGTGGGTAGTAATATCAGTGGTAGCTGGAGTGCCATATGCAGCAACAGTAGTGATGGTAATACTATACAATGTAGTAGTAGAAATAGTAATAGTTATAGTAGAAGAGCTATTAGTAGAGGTAAAAATAGTAAATGTTCAAAAAGTATTACTTAGTAGCAATAATAGTAGTAATAGGAAGAGAACAGGAGGCATGGTGGTTGTAGGAGCAGTGGTATTAAAAACAGCTGGGAGTGATGTTATGGTAGTTGTAGCGGCTGTAGTAAGATTTCACAAGTGATCATCCTATGGATTTACTATTGTACAGTAGAAGCCAAGTTTGATGCAAACGCACACATGGCTTCAAGAAAACTTATACCACCTGAATACTGCACGAAATGAACAAGAATTTCAGAAAAATTATAAAATTTTTTGATAATTCAGTCTTTAAGAGCAGTGGAACAGTGAAGCATTGTATGACTTGATCACAGCGAAAAATTTCATTGTACTTTTTGTCTTTTAGCTTTTTGCACCCAGAATATTTATTGGTGCGGGCTAACGAGTGGCAATGCTTTCTGTCATTGATGTATGTGCTCATTGTTATGCATGGGATTCTGGATTTGCGGGTGGAGAGCTAAGCAGATCAATGCTATTAATGAAGAAATGAGATTATCAGAAATTTGCATTCGCATGCAATAAGTCTGCTCTCTTGTGTATGTGTGTGTGTGTGTTCTTAGTGTCAGCAGTATGTGTGTGTCTGTGTCCGTATTTGTGTGCATATGAATGTTGTATCTACAGTAATATTGGGCACATACTTAAAATGTGTATTCCCTCTTTGTACCATACATGCCACAGAACATAGCCTTTAGCTAGTTTTCCTTTCATATACCTTCCCTCTTGTATTTTGAAATGAATGTAATACAAGTATCGGTGTATGATAGTGCAGTGATGTGTTAGTGTAAATTCTGTAACTTCTGTTTAAAGAGTGAAAGGAAATCAGAAAATGTTTCATGGTGAAGAAAATAACTGTATTGCCCAAATAATAATGATAATGATGATAATACCCAACGTATGTTCCGTAGCCCTGATTTACAAAGTATTTTGCAGAAATGTGGAAAGCAGTTGGCCAACTGTGGTGAAAAATGACACATTCTGTTGGAGAGATGTCACACGCCCACCAATTTCTCATGCTAATGCACAGTAGATCGGATATTTATAAATAGACCTTATTCGGTGCTGAAAATTGGAGGGTGACACAAAAATATGGAAAGATAACAGAAACTAAGGGAATGTTTCATGTAGATACCAATTTTTAAGCTAGGACCACCAGAAGATGGCTGCTACGTTTCACTAGAAGTTGGTGAAATATTTGGGCAGGTTGGGCAAGACGGTTTCTGCTTGTTGCGTGAATTGCGACGACGTTTTCCCAGCTGGACAACACTGGCTACCTCTTGCCATCGTGTGCCTCATTCATCATCCCAGAGTTGCTTCCGCTGTCACCGACAGTTTTCTCCGAATCTCTTATGATTCAACCGTTCATGAATGAAGTGTCCCATGGATCGGTCATATTGCTGTGACAGGAAAAAAAATTCTTGCATTACGAGTGTTTTATGTACCAAAAAAGTATGGTTTGCACTGCAGTCTGTGCATCACTTTTGGAACTTCCATTCAAACCTAGTGAAAGGCCTCACCAAAAGAACTCGAATTTGGACCAAAGTGAGATAACCAAAGATTTCTGTTACGGCCTACAAATTTATGTTTGAATGTTTCAACACCCCTGTGCGATAGCAGGCACGACCAACAAGGGTTTGTGCCTGCAAACTAGTTCTCTCCCATGCTCATGAGTAATCAGCTCTGATAAAACCCTCATCAATCATTCAGATTCTCTCCCAAACGATGGCCACGATGGGGTCTGGAACACATCCACGCAAACAAGTTGACGGACTAACCGACTAACTGGATGCGAAAAAGGCTGACAGATGGAACATACATGCATGTACCTGTGGATAATGAGTGTTACCGATAAGTGCAGCATACCTGTAAATAGAGATTGAGGGGGGGGGGGAGGGGAGCAGGTTACACAACAGAGATGGATTATAATTGAAATGATATGATGTAAAGTGCTTTGTGTATAATGCTGCCAAACTGCAGTATAATACCTGGGGGAAAAAATGACTGGGAAAAATAGATGTTCATGTATATTTTGACAGATTTATATATAGACAAACAGACAGACAGACAAGATTGAAGGGCAGAGAGAGAGAGAATAACTAAAAAGATTTTCATGTGCATGAAACTTCTACAGATTTCGCAAGGAGCTAAGATTTGCAAAAGTAAAATGCATGCGAAAGTGTTTGTCTACATAATGCATCAAATACCAGTGGCAATTTGTGAGTATTTCATGCCGCCAGAAAGGGTGTTGGCTGCAACTCGTGGAAGTTTCATGCCGCGAATGTTTTTGGTTTTACAGATACTAAGAGAGATTTTCAGAATATTCTTTGGACCCACCCCAATTACCTTGGTAAGTATAGAGAACGCACTGAGTTTGTGTGTGCAGAATGCCAGCCTGTGAGATCGAGGGTCGGCTGGGGAAAGTTCGAAAGATCGGAGGTGAGTAGTGAGGAAAGATGCAGTCCTCTGAAGGAGAATCCGATTTCTGTCAACTTGGAGGTGACAGGTGAAGCAAGGGGGGGGGGGGGGGTGAGGGAACGTGGAGAGGACAGGCAAGTTGTAGACTGATCCCATAGAGGTAATCAGATGCTCCTAATTTAGAAGAGTGGGTAATCAGCCGTCTCTCTTCGTTAGCACCCCCAAGGACAGCTCCACCGCAGAAGGGGATCCCACCTAGCCATCCGGCCGTGGTGACATCGCCATAGCGATCATCATGAGTAACATGAATAATGCTAATGCGGAATGAGAGATTCTCCAACACGGAATCACACGGAAGATCTGGCAGTCCATGTGACCGCATTGCATAATTATTGGCTGTCTAGATGTATTCTTCTAGTTGCCAAGGTGAACGTATAGTATAAATAGCTGGGGCAATGGATCACTCTAGATGTACAGGTAGTCCTTTGGAAGCAGAGCTTGTGAGCACTTTGTGTCTCTCTTTGTCGTCATACTTTGCTTTGTACCACAGAAGCAATGCTTTGTACCATGAAAGCACTGCTTAGTACCATGGAAGCATTGCTTCATAAAAGACCATGCTTGATTTCAGCCTAATCTGATAATTCTTTCATTGTTGTTGCTTGGGGGGGAGGGGGGGGGTACTGCTTTATACCATGGCAGCATTGCTTTGTACCATGGAAACAATGCCTTGTACCATGAAAGCTCTGCTTTGTACCACAGAGGCATTGCTTTGTATCATGGCAGCTTGTACCATGGTAGCATTGCTTTGTACCATGAAAGTACTGCTTTGTATCATGGAAGCATTGCTTCGAACCATGAAAACAATGCCTTGTACCATGAAAGCTCTGCTCTGTACCACATAGGCATTGCTTTGTGCCATGAAAGCACTACTGTGTACCATGGAAGCATTGCTTCGTACCATGGAAACAATACCTTGCTTCGTACCACGGAAACAATGCCTTGTACATTTACCATGAACACACTGCTTTTTACCATGGCAGCATTGCTTTGTACTATGGACGCATTGTGGTGTCTTCTCAGTTTGTTTTGTTTTTCCTCCTTCCGCAGAAACTTTGGTAGAGTTAATCTCCTGCACTTGGTCAATCATAGTTTTGTGGTTGAGAATATTTTTGTATTGAAAGCAGTACATCCATAGGGATGGTTCAACTTCAGTTGAGTGTGAAATTTGACAGTTAGTTTCACTCACTGCAAAGTATGCCACCTTAAGAGAATAGACACATTGAAATTCTTCTCCACTTCTAAGAATCACTCAAAAGATCTTTCCATAGCCACCCCAGCATGAATACACGTCTCTTTTTCTCTCAATATTGACTCATAGCATAGAAACACCTCCAATTCTATAGAAAGTTATTGTGAACTCTGATCTCCCATGCTGTTGTGTACATGTACTGTAAATGCGATATAGTTCGGGAGGGTTTTTTCAAGTGAATTTCCGAAGTCGGGTGCTATTTGTGAATTGAACAATGGGTGAAAACATCAACTCTGATCCCGACACGAATGTGACATGCAAACGTTCATTTCTCGGTTCATTACTGCACTCAACTATTGTGAATTCAACCACTCACGAAATTATCGTTATGTCCATTTATAAAATGGGTTCAAGAATGTAGCCAATAGGAAGCGCTGAAATGAGACACACCTCCTTCCTTTACTTCAGTACAACTGCACTGCCTGTAATCCTATGGTAGATTGCCGATCGTCTGTGCGCGCGGCGGCTCCTTTGATGAATTGCATGCATACGCGTACGCGCTGTCAATCCTGTAAACAACTTCTAGTTCGGGCTGCCGGCCGGCCGGAATGTCTTCCCTTGTGCATAACATAGACGTGGCGTACGTACGTATACTGTACTATACGTACACTTTGTACAGTACAGTAGACCAAGCGTTATGGGACCGGACGCGTACATGGAGTCACTTTGAAGAGCAAATCCAACGATTTAGCAGGTTAATTCTCACGCCGTTTTCAGAGTATGTTGTCTAGTAGGCCTATATGAGGAGTCTATATCAAGTCTTTAAGGTAAAGGGTGCATGTTCTATGTAAAATAAGTAAGTTTTCATGCGGGTGTCCGGAAACCCAACCCCCCATTATACTTATACTGTATGTGCGGGACTTCCGCGAGTGCGACGTGCGTAAAAGTTTGGGACGAACATCTTCGGACGTCTTGACCCACAAAGGTACGTGAAAAACGCTGAAAAATGATGTTAGTTTTCGAATTTTTGACCCATTTTATAAAACAAATGATGCACAGGATTATTTCGTGGCGTTAGTGTAGGCGTAGCTCACTCTCGGGCATTTACAATGTAGTGCAACATGCACTCGGCTTCGCCTCGTGCATGTTTCACAATTGTAAATACCCTCGAGTGCACTACGCCTACACTAACGCACTCTATCCTGTGCATCATTTGTATAATATACGGTACTTATTTGCAAGAGCATGTCACACTGAGTGTTACACTCAGCTGTGCGATTACTTTTATAATTAATGGCCTGAGTGAAAGGGTGTATATTACCATGAAACGGAAGTGTGGTATATATGGAGATTCATAATGCCTTGATATACACGTTCTGTACAACGTGCCACACCCCCCTCCGAGAAACCGTTTCCCCAGCACTGGTGTATGAGAATTACCGACCATAGCAGGAAACTCGACGGGCCCATTGTGGTTGTGTGATCGGACGTGTGTTTATCTGGCAGGTAATGTTACAGTGTCCTGAACTCAACTGCGACTGGCAGCATCATTTAGAAAGTGTTAGTTCCTGTACAATCTATGTATGCCATGATGAGATCAAAGCAGACAAAGAACAAAACAAAACAAAATCAACAAGTAGGAAGGAAGGAAGTAACGTGCAGATTAGACTAACAATCTGTACAAACATATTGGAATATGATTTTACGTTTAAAGGGATGGTACAGTTTCGGTTGAGATGTGGTGTGAGGTTTCCAGTTTTCTTTTTATAATCATTTTTTTTTAGATAATGAGAAGCCTCATATGAAATAGAAAGAGCATATAATTCTAATAGGAATTCAAAGTTTATTTGATGAAAATTGGTTTTGAAATGGCTGAGATATCCAAAACAAAGCAATGCTAATAAAAGATGGGACCTACCTTCCACCTTTTATGAGGATCGCCTTGTTTTACTTAGTTTTTTCGATATCTCAGCCGTTTCAAAACCAGTTTTCATTAAATAAAGTTTGAATTCCTGTTAGAATTGTATGCTTTTCAACATTTTTTGAAGGGGTTTCCAAGTATCTTGCAATAAGTCAAAAGCTGGATTTTCACCTCAACCAACATTAACCATCCCTTTGAAGTGAAAATCCACTCTGTGTGTAGCAGAATAGATGAAGTCAAAGAGAACTCAAAGTGTCAGTAAAATCAAGTGTAAACTAAGAAAGTGATGGAATTTCAAAGTCTCACATGTTTTCACATGATGTTATTCCAGTCACAACTTTGTATACAAATTACATGGGGTGATGATGTCATCGCGACACAATTCTCGTAATACTTTGTCCATGGAATTATCAAATCATCATTTTGGTTTATTATGTAGCAATTAGAACCTGATGATTGTGAAGCTCATCCAGTTTGCATACAACATGTGCAAATGTGCTTTCATTATCAATATTTTGGAAACAAGTAAAACTTTGATGATACTTTAAAACTTTCCCATTCTATGTCTACTTACTGATACCTGTATTAGTCATTTTGTTAGATTTTACTGTATTTGTTTTAATCCACCTACATTGTAAACATGCAGTTGTGTATCGCTTAAACTTCTTCGTTTGAAGGAATCTATGGGTGTGCTGGTGGGTAGTTCCATCATTCTCTTCCTAGTGAATGGTATATGATTTGCAAAACTTCACACCCATGAAAATGAGTGAGCTAACGTTGAGTGTTACTTCTGTGGCTTTCACACAAATTAAAACTCAGATATTTTCTCTTTGAGTTCCCGTCTTATCAAGGGAAATGATTCCTAATTATCCAAAAAGAAGAGCATGCCAGAGAAAATAGCATTACATACCCGGGAAATAACCAGAATGGGAAATACATTGTAGTGTTTTCAAGTGTGATGGTTATTTGTGGGTGTGTGGTGCATTCTGACAAATTACAGCTCAAATATCCAATGTTGATCTTAAAGTCATGTCCATGTGTTCAAGCACTCCTGCATAGTACATTCGCTGTTTGCTGTCTCAACATCCGAGCATCACTGGACTAATATTGTTGCGATGCATCGAGTGTTTTTATTGAAGAATGGTGTTTTTCTACTACCTTGGTGACCTCAGTCAACCTCGTGTTTCTAAATACTTCAAGAGCAGAGGAACACTGCAGCGATTTTCATATGCTCTTATCTTTCATGAGCATTGAAGAACAAAAGATTAATGCAAGTCTGGTGATCAGCTACAATGCAGTTTGAGTCTGCCGATCCTTTCATATCAAATCATATTTCATATTTTCATACGTATTTCACTTCTTGCAACCTCTCTCCAATATTTGTCTAGAGATCACTTTCAGTAAGCCTATATTTGTGCTTCTCATGATTCTGCCACTACATATTTAATGCCACATATTCTTGTTGTCTTTAAAAAAAAAAATGCAAACCTTGCAAACCAATGATGAAAGTAGAAATAAATAAAATGAAGTTAGATATCAACAGTAGAGACAATCTACTTCTTACTCAGTCGTACAAGTAATTTGTTATAAAAAGTGTCCAGCCTGTTTTCCTACAATTCCATATATGAATGAATAATTTTCATCTCAACAAACTAACGGGGGGGGGGGGGGGGGGGGGGGGGGCGAATGTACAATGTAGATACCAAGAGATTTGTTATTGTTGTCGTTTTTGTCATCTAGCATTACCCCACAATCTGTTGATCAATTTACAGATCACAAACGCAAACAGTGCCAAGAAAATCATGTATGAACAGTAGACCGCTTTTGCTCAGTTGTATTTCACTGGGAGGGGCCATCGAACTTGCTGTCTGTGAAGAAAAGTTCATCAAGAGGTCACTGTCCTTTTCTGCTTTACTGTAGTTGGATACAACTAAAGATGATGTTCACTGAATATTTCTTTTTTTGTAGCTTGTGATACCAGTGACACGAAACCAGTGTCACTGATATCTACTCTGGTGTTGGGTGTTGTAACGTCTCTCAGAGAAAGGAATAATGGCTATTGATTTCTGAGTAGATGCGTGGGATAGGCCTAGACTTCCATTGTAGGCTTTAATTACATTGTACATGAAATGAGTTACATTGTACATAGTCCAAAACTTTGCGTATTATTTTCAACAAATGTTGTACTTTGTTTAACCCTTTGTGGGCTGTGAATGCTGATTGGCACAGAAAACCCCCATAGCCTTTGTACACACTGTCCAAAGTCCGTGGCAGAGAAAGGGTTTAAAGAGGGTTTCAAAGGTGAGGTGTGGGCATGGATGGCATTGTGACGTGATGGTTGAAAACGAAAGTTGTGGACGGAGGAGCCAAGTGCGGGGAGACTGGTGACAACCGGTGTGTAGCCGCAAAGTTTGGGGTCACGCAGGAGGCAAACGGGGGAGGCAGTGAACCCGAACAGATAGATATCAACTGTTTACATGTGTGGTGCTTGATGTCCGTTTAATAACCTTTGAAGTCAGGTGTACCAGCCAGAGTAATCTCTCATCTCGATCTGACCCTGCCCCACTGGCTGGTGTTAAAAGGGGAGTATATTCTCTTCTCAATCTGACCCCACCCTCACTTGCTGGTGTTTAAAGGGGAACTTCCCTGAAAGTTGATATTTTCACTCGAGTAATTTTTTTGTGCTCTGCCGAGCAAGATGAATTTTGTGTGTTTTAAGTGCCGCCGAATCAAGACATCGCACAGTGGTAAATAATACCAACAAATATATTTGCATGCTATTATTTTTGCTCTAGTTACTGGATGGGCTAAATGCTTGAAAATTTCCACTTTGACAGTACCCAAATAAAAGAGTTCAAGCTTGAAGCCATTACCTGTGATAGTTTATTAACCCCCCCCCCCCCCCCACACACACACAAAAAAAAAAAAAAAAAAAAACACCAGCATCTCATCAGAGTTAACTCACAGCAAGCCTCGTGCAGTTCCTAAAGCTCTGGGCTCATTATTGAGACAAGTTAAAATTAACTTCATCAGTGAAACACTGAAAATCTGTATATTAGGCATCACTTGATTAGAGCCGTAAGTTATAATCTGATGTGCGCTTGAAGGGTTAGCACAATGTTCCCCCTGTGCTTCGGTGACTCAAAGATACCGGAAATAAAGATACTTATTTACTGCACATTTCAGGTCCTCACTGCTAGGTCTTCAACAGAGTTTTTCGTAGGCAGTCCCATTTCCGTGGCTGACCATCTGCAAATAAGATTCTTGTGGAAGTCGTAGGGCTGTCGAATGCAGGCCTTGATCCCTCCGCTGATGACTCAGTGATAATTCCTGGAAAGTTTGGGGGGGGGGGGGTGGGGGTAGCAGCTGATGATAGGGGGATTTATTATGACAGATGATTTATAGGCCTACAATTCTCTAGACAGTTGCACTGTATTATTCACTGTCTGCTATTGTTCTGCCACACCGAACGGCAGTTTGGCACTTACATTCAAGTAAACTGTTAGAATAAAGATTGAGTTATCAGATATGAATCTACTTGTCTTTGACACTCAACTTGCTTTCAAGTGTTCGCTTTACATATTCTTTGTCACTCAGAATTCGGGAGTCATTTCTAATTGTTTATCGATTCAGCCCTCTATTGTAATAAATGCATGTGATATATAACAAAGAAAATGAGGAATAATGAATATACAGTCAAACCTGCCTTAGCGGCCACCTGTTTATAGCGGCCACCTGTCTACAGCGGCCACTGAAAAATCCCCCCGAGAGAAAAGCCCTGTTAAAGACCCTGTGTATAGCGGCCACCTGTCTAACGCGGCCAGCGGCCACAAATTTTGTTTCCCGCGGTAGATTTTAACCTGTCTATAGCGGCCACAGAGCCGGTAATTCAGCATGTTTTTCTGATTTGTGGCCGTGCCAGACATTCATGGGCAACGTTCAGTGATCGCCACCGCTGCATTCATCACTTATTCAGTCATAATAATGCACTAGCGTAAAGCTTTCTTCACGACTGTACACATGCTACTGTGTAACAATTTCATACACACCGGCATTGTTCAATGCATGAAATACACGTGTGTGTACTTACGCATAGTACATTATGTACATTAAATACTTATCGAAGTATCCAACGATGATATATGTACATGTATAGGCAATGCACATTAAGTTGGATTACCTGTCTATAGCGGCCACCTGTCTATAACGGCCACTTTTTTCGTTTCCCTTGGGTGGCCGGTATAGACAGGTTTGACTGTAATTGAATTGTGCTCATTAATCTGTCATTGTTATCTGAGTGAGAAGACACCAAAAGTAACTAGAGATTGTAATTTGTCATCACTGACAAATTAAGGTGATCCGATTTTTTTTTTTAATCAATGATTCGAGTCCTGATCGTAATAGGCATGACAATACAAGTTTCATCTGTGTTTAGAGACATTGGCCGTGTGAGGTTTGGATTCTCATTTAGAAAAGGGAGTCATATCTGCCATCTTTGGTACCAATTCTGTATACACTGAATAACGAAGATACAGCAACGAATACATATGACCTTTGACCCACCTTTACACTCCCAAGATGGCATCTGAGGAAAAAGTGGTTATTTTGTGAAATGATTCTTGCGACATCGTCTATATTCGTGTGCAAAATATGGCAAAGATAGGACATAAAAAAAAATATTGGCAGGGGTGAGCCTCGAACCAGGGACCTTAGGATTACGAGTCGGATGCGCTATGCAATGACCTATTTCATGCTCCATAGGCCCTGTGTATTAAGCAAAATGACGCTGCATCGAAGCCACGTGCCATTTTCAACCAAGTTTTTCGACGTGATGCCGACGTCGTATGAAAAAATGAAGGGCACACTTACGATAGCCCAACGTCTCAGCTACAACATACTAAAATCTGGGAAAAATTCACCGAAGCAAAAGTGAGCTAGTGCTCGAAAAAGAGAGTCATGTCAATTTTCACTGCCAGAAAAACTGCTCTCCCATAGAGATAACACGTAAACTGGTCAAATTCTACAAGGATACATTCAATCCATTTTTACGAGGCGATGACGTCATCCAATCAAAATGTTGTTTTCACATTAATGAAAGAACATTTCATAAGCTACAACATACTGAAATATGGGAGAAAATTGGCAGAGGATAAGTGAGATACGCTCGAGTAAACTTGTAATTTGATGACGTCATTTTGAAAATTTACTTTTTTTACTTTATTAAGAAATTTGATATCTTTTAATCATTTTGTCAGCATTGCCTACCCATGAAATGACATGTACAACTCATCAGCTTTCAATATATGTAAAGAAAATGGGGGGTCACTGTCCATCCTGACGAGTAAAATCGGATTTAAAATTGGCAGTTTTTTGGCATAGTTGCACTGTATATCGCCATTGACGCGCGCGCGGAATTTCAACTTTGACGGCCCCGTATGACGTCATATTGAGTCGGATTGACTTGAAACGTGGTATAAATATTCCTTGACATTTCAGACATGCGATCAAAGTGAAAAAACTGGAAATTTCAATTGCATATGAGCTGTGCGTGCGTATATGCGCGCGCGCGTACGCGTCCGTCCGATTTTTTCAATTTTTCAAAAAATGCTCCAAATGGTCTGAAACGTGTGCAAAAAAATTTTGAGCTCGATTGGAGCATACAAATATTTCAACGCGCGCGTACGCGCACGTTTTAAGAGAAAATATGAATTTTGAGAACATGAGTAGAATGCGCATAACTTTAAATATATGTGACGTAAATTTCATTGAAAAATTCTATTCCATTAATGAGATATGATTGAGAATGTGTTTTCATATAATGACGTCATAGTGACGTCACGGTCGACTGATCACAATGATACATTAGATTTGCCGTCTTTGGGACATGATGCATACATGATATAATTTTGAAATTGACAGGCAGCGGACTTTCTGAGCTAACCTCTGCACAACTTTTGAGGAGAAATAAAGAAGAAGAAGAAGAAGAAAAACAAAGAATCCGTACAGATACAGAAGGTGATCCGAGAGGATACTCGGATCACCTAATTATTTACTGGGATGTAACTTCCTGAAGCTGTGGAAAGACTACAAGGTGAACTTGAGTGGCACCGGAAGTACTGGACCAAGCTGATACCGAATTGCTGTACCCCATAGGGGAGCAGCTATAGTTCTAGCTGTATCCTACACATACCTCATCTTTACTGATGTCCTGTGCCGTTTCAGTCTGTCTCTGTTTCTGTGTGATTAATAGGTTTTTTGTGAGTGATAAATCCATTTTATTCTGACATGTCAAAACAACAAGCATGCTGTTTAACCTTGTATAAAAGTGTTTGAACTATTGGTCTAGTGAGTTGACTACAATTCATAAAGAGTGTAATTCATTAACTATACAATACCAGGTATTAAGGAAGTGATAAATTAGATTATGAAAAAATTCTAAATGATCAAAATGTTATAATAAATCATAACTAGGAATATGTACTTTCCTTGTGAGCTGTTTTTTGGTTTTTTTTTCTTTTAAACCTACAGATGATAACATCCACAGTGTGTAAAAACTGAACACTGGTCAATAATCAGGGGAAAAAAAGCATCCCACAGACTGGGAGTAAGACTAGGCGAGCTGTGGCTTGTATTGTCTTGTGTCCAGACTATCATGACCATTTCTGTATTGTCATAAAACCATTGACCTCTGTTATAAACCCCCAGGTCTGTCTCCACTGTCGTATTCCATGGTCTGGATGACTAGTGAGTCATCCCCCCCCCCCCCCTCCCCTTTTCCATTATGGCTCCAGCACTTTTAAAGTTCTAGTACAAATTTGGGAACTGTTGCTTTCTCTTATAAGAGACAGAGACAAAAGAGAGAGAAAAAAAAATTAAGACCCATTAATGCAAAATCCTACCAGGGAATCCCATAGACTTCTGATATTGTGTGCTGGTTGCAGATTTGTTTTCAAGAGAAAAGAAAAAAAAAGCTGTTCTGACCAAAATCATGTAGTTGTTAACTGAGACATAAACATATTATCATTCTAGCACCAAAAAAAAAGAAGAAAAGATATATAACTGCTTGTCCCATGTAAGAGTCGGTCTACTGATTGGTGCTGGTAGTTTTCAGCGAGACATTGAAGCCAGCAAGTTTTTCAAGGGAAATTACCAGGGATTTTTTGCTATTGTACATGATCGATCTATAGATTCATGTTGCCAGCCTTTTGTAAAATACAAAAGGAACATATTCTGATGAAGATTTATCTTCTAGAGGCTGGAGAAAGAGTCTAATCTAGGAAAGCTATTTCACTGTGACAGTTGTATTTTTCCATAGCACAAAATCACAGTACTTTTTGTATTAAAAAAAAAAAATCAGGTTCTAGCATGCACATTGACTCCTGTCAATGTTCAGCAAATCTATAAAGGTACGCAGTCTTCACTGTAGCAGTGGCGGATACAGAGGGGGCGCACCGGGCACGCGCCCCCTCTTTATTTTTTTGTTAAAACAAAAGAAATAAGAAGAAAAGAGGGGTCACGTGCACTCCCCTTTAATTTTGTAAAGGCGCCTCCCCTTTATACCGAATTCCTGGATCTGCCCCTGCTGTAGTACTAGACTGCAATCTTTATTCAAATTAGATGTTAAATGCAAGACTCTAATGACATTACATTCAACGATTGAGGCACCCCCATGGAGTCCAGGTAAAGCTTTGACACCGGCAGATATTGCCAGCGTCGGCATATATTCCCCAACTGGTCTCAAGAGAATGCATGGAGCACTATTGTTGTCTTTGTTTGTGAAGTTTTTCTCCCCCTGTGATTAGCGCCTTTGACTTGTCTCGACATATCTCAGCCATTTCAAAACCTATTTTCATCAAATAAACTTTTAATTCCTGTTAGAATCATATGCTCTTTAATATTTCATATAAGTGGTGCCTAATTATCTCCCCAAAAGTTAACTTCTGAATTCCCATCTCAACCAAAACTACATCATCCCTTTAAGAATTAAACGAGTGAAATAGAGGTCTGGTCTGGTATTTTGCGGCATCCACTTGGGGTCATTGGAAGCCTTTCTTTGTCCAGAGGAGAAGACGATACTGAGATTCCAGAAGGCTCCCTCCGTTTGATGGACCAAGCAGAAGACGCCACTGCCGTTGTTGATTCGATATTAGCACAAATTTCCCACGCTGCACCATCTAGACAGTTGTAAAGCCAGAAAAACTTTGTACCCAGGAGACGTGTTCTCTCTTTATCTCTATTTTGCTCTCAGGGGTTAAAGCCAAAACGTAGTTCCCTAAAGGGCTCAAAAAATCATCTTCCACCATTCGGAATTTGCTTGCAGTACATTTAAAGGTTCTAACAACAAACTTGTGTATGTAGCTGATGAGATTGGCAGGATAATGAGTTGTTTTTGACTATTTTGAGATGAAAGATTGTAAAATAATATAAGTTGAGGGCTTTTTACACTTGTAAATTTTTGCTTAGTCCCGTACCAACGGTGGGGCTAAGGGGGGGCCGTAGCCCCACCGTTGGTACGGGACTATCCTTAGCCCACTTTCTGTTTACACTCGTTTTTGCCAAAGTGGGCTAGCCCCACCGATAGTCCGGTACTATCTGGCCCTGCAAAATAGCAGGGTTAGCACCGCAATGGCGGTGCCAAGTAAGTGAGTGTAAACAGAACGAAAAAATAATCCTGGGCTAAGCGACGGAGACGAAGTCCGACCCTCACTGACCAATCAGAAACGAGGTAATCAAGTGCTGCCGGTGCGTGCGTGTACGTGTACAGTACACAGCGTAATCATGAATATTCATGTGGTTTGGAAAGTCCAGGGCTAAGAAATATGAGTGTAAAAAGGTCAGTTTTCTCCTTAGCCCCGGACAAGAGATAGTACGGGACTAATTGGCAAGTGTAAAAAGCTGAAAAAATTGGTACGGGACTAACGATAGTCCTGGGTCAGAGAAAGTCCGGGGTTAAGAAACACAAGTGTAAAAAGGGCTTTGGTGAACCTAACTTTTATAGCTGAAAAGCCCTTCCCTGTTCAATTGTGGGTAGGTTGGACCAACATAACATAATGTTACATGATGACCGATTGTGCTCTAGCCAGCATTAGTATTTCCAAACAAGCTGCATGTGATTCATTCCAGCATAGAAGATCAAGGCCACTGCTATTTGTGGATTGTTGATAATCAAGTATAAAACATTACCGGTATGTAGCAACCACAATCAGATATGTTCCCAGATTGCTATACTCTCAGCATATAATTTTGTTGCTAATATGCCGCATTTTTGTCATTACCAACTGAAATCATGTTATCACAGTATTCAGGTGTTATCACAGTATTCAGCCATGCATGCATATCAACTTGTCCATGCTAGAGCAAATATCATACTTTCGGTGTGTGTATATGGCAACTATGTTTTACCTGTGCAAGATGTACAGAAAAGAAGGTGAGAGTCTTGTACCTGACCAAGTCAAGGATACATTTCCTGGATATCACATTAATTCCTGAAAGCTAGTATGCCAGGATATTTAGCTTCCTGTATGAAAATAATGAGCAAAACAAAACAAACAACATGAACTGTCAAGGAGATTTTGTTGTTGTTTTTGCTGTTTTGATGGCAATGAGAGAAGAGAGGGTATAAAAACAGGAAGACTTTACAAAGTTGACTGAAAATTGAGTAGTTAATGAACAGGACTCTACTAGCCAGAAAGGTACATCTGTAGCCAAGAGGATATGGTAATGTAGGACCTACATTACCAGAAGGCAAAAGTCACAAGTATACTGGCTTCAAGCAACAGGATTAAAGGACATAAGGCCTACATATGTAGTGATTATTCACCACTGCATTTGCATATATGCTATTTGATTGGTGTATGGAATGTGTGAAGGGGATGAAAGGGGGAATCCCCCCTCCCTTAAATGATAGGTGTTAAACATGAAAGCAAGCACATCTTCATTATTTCCAGTGTGTACATAATACACTCTCAAGATTAAGACTACACACACAAGTGCAATCTGCCTTTCACTACTCATTGGGATGTATTACAGCTTTATTGTTTGTTTGTTTATTTATTTGTGAAAAGCATGTTTAAAAAAAAAAGCTGCAGGACATAGCTAAAAACCTAAATAGATATTGTTCTCATGTAACAGTGTATCTTCAGAATGTGTACATAAAATTTAAGTACATGTCTTAGAATATATACACAGTTACCCTATTTCTGCAATTCATGGCTGCAAGGAGCAGTGTTCTGCGATCACAAAATTTACCGTGGAGCAAAACAAAAGGCCAGGTCACGACGACGTCACGCAGGCCAAGTGTACAGATTGTAAAGCTGTTGCATGCGGTGCCTATCGCCTCAATTTGCAGGCATCTGACAGTTGGCGGGCAAGCGGTCGACGCAATCAATTTGCTGGAACGATAGGGCTCGATGCTGTCTCGTCCGACAGTCCTGATTAGCAGCTACGGACGGGGGGAAGTTGTTTTGACTTACCAGCTATGCTTCCTGCAAAGGGGGCCCCTCGAAGACTCAAGACACATACGTCGTTCTCCTTCTGTTGTTTTCTTGTTTCGCCGAACGACATGCAGTATCCGGTGTGCGATTGTCACAGGTCTTCAGCAAGTGATGTTTATGTCAGTCATCTTCACAGAGTGAAGTAGAGTTTTAAGGCTTCAAACTATGCAGTCATGAGTACAGTCCCTCTGTCTCTCTTTCTTAGTGTCTTGGTTTTATCGTGGATGTCATCTAGATGATCTACCTGTACCCCTTTAAATTGAAGATTCCTTTAGCTATTATAAATTCTTCATCGCCATGAAAAAATTAGTGAGATAGTGATGATTGGCAACTTTTCGGACATTACCACAGTGAACTCCCTCAGCGAAGTTGTCCATTATCTGTTTGTTGTATCATGTGACCTTTGAAGTGGATGTCACCTGATTGTTTTGTGTTCTTCTGTAGAACATTTGTTTTTTTTTTTTGAAGTACTTTATCAAAACAGGTATGCACTTTTGAATGAGATCGTGTGGTTCCTGTGGGAAGTTGTGCATCCCGTTGAAAACTGTAATCTTAAAAGCCATTGCACCTTTCTGAAGATTTTCAGGCAAGCATTCCTAAACGTGTTTGAGAGTTTGTTTGCAGTTTCATTTATGACCCCACAAAAATCAGGACTTGAACCAGGGAGGTGCACCTCCCTGCCTGAAGGTATGTTTGAAGTATTGATCTCGGGGCTAGTAGAGATATGCTTCGGGTTCTGTATTGATGTCCTGACCTGTTTTCAGGTGTAAAAACCCCCGCCAGAAATTGATGTTATGAATATTTTTCTGTGTCACTCATGAGAATCCTATGTCACAAGTTGAGACTTTAAAGGGTGTGTACAGTTCTGGTTGAGGTGAGGATTTAGCTTTTAACGTTTTGCAAGATATTCAGAAACCACTCTATGAGATGTCAAAGAGCATGCGATTCTAAGGGGTATCAAAAGTTTATTTGATGAAAATCGGTTTTGAAATGGCTGAGATATCCAAAAAAAGGTGAAACAAAGAGATCCTAATAAAAGGCGTGGCCTGTCGCCTTTTATTATTATCACTTTTTTGGATATCTCAGCCATTTGAAAACCAATTTTCATCAAATGAACGTTGAATCCTTCTTAGAATTTCATGCTCTTTCATATTTCATAAGAGGTTTCTCATTATCTCATGTAGGAATGTTCAAAACATGAATCCCCACCTCAACCAGTACTGTACAGTCCCTTTAAGGTATTGCATATTTTTCTGGTTGAGACGGGGATTCAGGTTTTAATATCTGAATCCTCATCTTGACAGAAACTTTCTCATCCCTTTAAAAGACAATGTCCAGAGCAATTGAATTCACAGTGGAGAACTACAGTGACTAAATGAAAAATAAGTTTCATCCCTGTCCATGAAGCAGAGTTGGCAATTTCTCACCTTAGATATGAGAATGCATTGCATTTCTGTTTTTGGAGGTCATTTTTGGCATGTCATTAATTTCTTGTTTATGAGTGGACTTCTAAAATTTGTAAAAATGAAACTACCATGAAATATTTGATATATTTGATAAATAGTGTATGATGCATGTGCCGTTACATTTAGATAAAGGATGTTGTTTTTGCCTCACAGCTTTGACAAGCAAACTTTTGATGTGTTTGTAAACATGTAAGAAAAAACAGTCAGGCTCAGAATTTAATATTCAGCAAGTACAATCAAATATTTATAATACTGGAGTAGCCAGAGCCAAGAATGAGACCAATCCCTTTATCCTCATATTTGCTCTGACTGTTGATTGACATGAAGCGGCATCATCCCTGTTGTAATTAGCTGCAGAACAGTCGAACTGCTATGACGTCACGCATGTCCTGGTAAGAAAGGCCAAATGTGTTCCAGGCTGTTTGAGATCATCTGAAAAAAGAAAGGATCATCCATCTTTTCCCAGGGGTTCACAGAGTTCTCCGGGGTTTAGGAAGGGCTGACAACACGGTAACAGCTGATGTGTGGCGTCATCAGAGGAAAGTTTGGCTAGGGTGTACACAAAACATGAACTGTTCACCTACATTGGACAGGCTGAATCCTCGTGACAGTTTATGGCCCTCGCGTAAATCACAGAGCCCATGAAATCTGTACCTCGTACGTACGTACGTACGTACGTTGGTTCATCGGTGTCGGATACAAGTAATGTGAGCCGCCTCTGGTTTCGGTTTCCCATTCGTGAATGTCGTATTGAAAGTAAACAAAACGAGGCTGGTGGAATGTGTTTGCGTTCATCTTAAATCAGTGTGTACATCAGCAATCGGTCAGCCATGTGAAGACGATTCATTTCACTCTTTTCCTCTGCTGATTTTCTGTAATTGATGTTTTATGTAGCCAGTCATGTGTCTAAATTATTCTAATTGGCTAGGGCCCCACCCCACAGTCATTGACATTTGATGTAGTCTTAACTCCAGTCATTTTCATCGCTCATTTCGGCAGGATATGCACAAGTCAAATCTATAGACCAGTGTACTGGTGTATCCAAATGTCATGTCACTTAGTTCATTGAAGTTATTTATCCACAATGAAGCAACCCCAAAGCTTATCTAAGGCTTGCCCAACATGACGACAATGGAGATAAGCACAGTGAGTCCCAGATGTGTTATTGGGATAATAAGAAACAGGTGAGGTGAAGAACTGATTGTGCAATATATGTGGACTTTGGCTGATGGCATGTACAGAGTAGGAGGAAAAATGCCCTTTCATTGCTCCACTGCAACACATTGTCTGCAATGTCTGATTGGATGGATAATAATGTAACAATTCAATTTTGTACAGTGACTGTTTCAAATACTGTAAAACAAGGAATTTTTGCATGCGCTTTAATTTCGCGAATTTCGCGAGCGCCAAGATTCGCGAAATTAAGATGCACACGAAAGTCCTTGTTTACACTATATGCAATGAACGTCAGTGGCACTTCGCGAAAATTTCATGCCACGAAAAAGGCTGTCGGCTCCAATTTGCGAAAAATTCATGCCGCGAATATATCATGTTTTACAGTAGTATTTGAAGATGCAACAGTGATGCTTTACATCAGCTTTCACAGAAAAAGAAAAGTTGAAAGGGACATAGTGTCATGTGTGTATGCATGGCATTGTGTGTGTACATAATCATTTATATTGCCTACCAGTTTGTGTCATAATCTTTTGTATGCTTTTATATGTGTGTATGTGTGTGTGTGTGTGTGTAGGGATATACATAAGTAAATGTGAAGGGGGGGGGAAGATTCTAAAATCGGGATTCTGTTCTGTAAGAGGGTTTGCATTCAGAGACTACTAGCTATCTACATTGTAGCCAGATATGTCTTCTAAGCCAAATTACCCTCATGTTGAAGGTTAATAGTCCTGCGCATGCAGTAATACTCAGCGGTGATTTCGAGTGCTGCGAGTTAGAAGACGCAGCACATGTAATCAGATTGTAAGCCTTCAATTCTGCCTGTTTGCATATTTAATATACGAGTCAGCAGGAAAATTAACATAGTGTGATTAGAACTGCCTGTACCATTCTCTTTCTCGAGATAAGAATCTATTTGTTCTTCTGGCATTGAAAATAATCATCTATATAACCTCACACTGTCTCTCTCCTTTTATGTTTATTATACATACAGTAGCCCTGCATATAGAGCTATCACTAAATGAGGGTATTATATGTGTTTGTATAGCAATATCCTTGTTTGCATTGCTCTACAATTTCTGATATGACTCTCTAACTGACTAGTTTTTATAGTCTTGTGTACAAACAGCAGCAGTGATGAAATAATAGTAGCATGAGGTACTCTATATGACTTATGGAAGGTGCTGGGAGCCTCATATAGTATTTTCTATATGAGGGTTCCTCTTGCCTTCTCAAAATTTGCTGGTATATTTTGATATTTTGTTTGGCCTTATACAAGGATGAATTGACATTTTCCCAAGGTGAGAAATTGGAATATGAAATTGAAATGAAAATGATGTAATTACAAATAGAACAAAGAAGGGGTAAAAGGTTGCAAAGAGTTAATGAAAAGGAACTTGTCAGAGCATTCATAAAAAATGTGAATGATTATCATTCAGCAGTAGTCCTCAGTGTAATGACAAGATTCGCTATCTGGCATCCATAAAATGTTTGGCAATAAATCATCTAATGACTTACATTATAAAAATGACTCGTTGATTAGTCATCCTATCCTGCTGTTGATTTTCATGAATCTTGATTCTTTTGCCCAGCTTTTTTTATGCATTTTTTTTTTTAATTCAGGATACTCTTCCTAATGTGTGTTTATGTTGAGGTCAGCTAGTAGTTTAACAATCACATTTGACTACTGATGCTCCAAGTTTATGGAACTTGAGTAATCATCACCCATGAAAAGTGTATTTTTGTCCTCATATTGTTAGAATTTCATTATGAAATTTGTCTCATGTATTGATGAAACAAATTTTGTATCTCATGCAATATTCCTATACTGTTCCATTCCATGGTGTTTAAACTCATCTGAGGAACCATTGAATGTATCAACCAAACTGAACTAAATGCACATGAACACTATGGTCAGTTTCTTGAAGAAATGTCCCCTGAATGGTGGTACTTGTTACACCTGCAGTTGTATCTGAAGCTCTTGTTTTGTGTGTGTGTGTGTGTGTGTGTGTGTTCAGAGTCAGTTCAGTGTTTGTTGAGTGTTATTGGAGTGTGAATTGAGTGTTAGGTGAGTGTGAGTTGAGTGTTAGGTGAGTGTGAGTTGAGTGTTAGGTGAGTGTGAATTAAGTGTTAGGTGAGTGTGTGTTGAGTGTTAACTGAGTGTTAGTTGAGTGTTAGTTGAGTATGAGTTTACTGTTAGTTGAGTGTTAGTTATGACAGCAGTGAGAGGATGAGCAATGCAGTGCTCAAAATCTCTGCGGAAACTGGAAAACGACTTGCCATTTGATGGCTCTAAAAGTTTAAAGATAACAGTTGATATTCACCTGAAATACCACTCTCTTAAATACACTTCCATGTAAATGTACTTCCAAAACATACTGCTTGGAAGATGTGTGTCCACTGACAGTTTTTGTAGATACAAAATATTGCTGTTATTGTGTATTAATTGAACCCCTATTTTGAGGATTTTTTTTTTTTGTCAGCAAAAGAAAAAAAAATATGTGCCTAATCACAATTATTATATGTGGGTAGATGCTACTAGAATATACATTGTATGTCGATGGTGTCATGTGTAATGAAATTGTTGTTTGTTTGTTTTGTCTTGTTTCTACTCTACAGGAAGAGGAAGAAGAAATCAAACTAGAAATCAACGTGCTCAAAAAGGTAATAATCCATTTTTCTACCAGTCACCCATGAGTCAATAGGTTAATTTTCTTAGGGGGTCCTATAGTGATTCATACCGTAATTGTGCACACGTTCACATAGTATCAGTGTCATTACGAGGGACACAAGGGAATGCGAATGAGGCGTCATGCACCAAAATGCCATTCATGTAATGTCATCATATCATACCCATTAATTATGACACCGTGATTGCAGTTGATTGTTCACCCCGTGAGATGGCAGCTCGGAGATTTTCTAGAGGGCGTGGTCTGTGGTTAGTCTTCGCTCAAGGGACAATGTTGTAGGATTATGATTGGGGTAGTCATTACCTGAGCAGTGCTTGTATGCAGAATATAGATAGTGTAAAAGTGGACATTTTTGTGCGAGTAATTTTTCGCGCTCGGTGGGGTAAGGTGGATTTCGTGTGTTTCTAATTCAACGGAATCTGGACATTAACTACTGGAACATATGGCAAGCAAACATATTCGCGTGCTTTTATTTTCGCGCTAGCGTCTGGTTGCGGGTTGCGCGAAATGCGCAAAAATTTCCACACTGCGAAAATTTCTACTTTTGCAGTATTGAATCATCTGTGTCATGGAAGATTCTTGGCATAATTTCAAAGATTATCAGTAATAACTCAGTGAGATGTAAGGACAGTTATGTACCTGTAAAAGAAATGTAAATATTACATCGTTCATTTTGGAGGGGAAGGTAGTGCATGCGCGATAACAGTTAAACTTAGGGCTTTTTGAATGGGTGTTATATCTTACTGGGTTTGATGTTTTTTGTTTCTAGTCTCTGAATTAGCTCTAAACTCGCTTTTAGTCTGAAGTGTTTCTGCAGAGGAGATGCCAGCTCCTCGTGTGCCACTGAAGTGACACTGTGACCCAAAAATACAATGTACTCCAAAGCATCTTTCTCATCATGCATTCTGTAGAGAGGAAAGGAGTGTGACATTCATTACATTGTACTACTATGGTTTGCCTACGCGGGGCAGTGCCAAGACAATTGGGAGGTGACTGTACTTTTCTCATGTGGTATCTTGAGAATTTCTTGCAATGTTCTCCTCCGGAAGAGCTGCTGGCGGGGAATCGTGCCAAGTTCTTTCTGTATCAAGGTTAAATGAGTTGGTGGAGGTGTGCCCAGCCAGGATTACCTTGGGGGTCTACCTTGGGGTTGGGTATCATAAGTGTAGCAGTATGATGGTAGGAACCACTGCTACAACCAAATGGTATTAAGAGAGGAATAAACAGATACAAATGTATAAATATATGACCATCCTCCAATGTGCAAGTTGGGCGATATTTGCTTCTTCCACTTGCATCAAAATGAGTGATGATTCGAACATCTCGACAAAGTTGTACTTGGTGTGCATTCAGAGACTTTTTTGTCCCCGCCGAACGAGTTCGAGCAGGGGACTATGAAACGGGCTCCGTACGTGTGTGTGTCCGTGTGTCCGTCCGTCCGTCCGTCTGTGTGTCCGTGTGTGCGTCCGTGTGTGATCAAAATCTTCAATTTGCTACTTCTCTGTCATTTATGAGCCAATTTTGATTCTGTTTGCTTTTTATGATAGCACTACATGGGAGCTTTGAAACTTTTACACAGAATTTCAGTCGTGACCTTTGACCTTGACCTTTGACCTATATTGTACATTTTGCTACAAAATGCTACTCCTTCGCCATTTCTAACCCGATTTCGATTCTGTTTGCTTTATGTGATGGCACTAGGTGAGGGCTTCAAAACTTCTACACAGAATTTTGACCTTTGACCTTGATTTTTGACCTGTATTGTACATTTTGCTACAAAATGCTACTCCTTCGCCATTTCTAACCCGATTTCGATTCCGTTTGCTTTATATGATGGCACTAGGTGAGGGCTTCAAAACTTCTACACAGAATTTTGACCTTTGACTTCTTTGACCTTTGACCTTGATTTTTTGACCTATATTGTGCATTTTGCTACAAAATGCTACTCCTTCGCCATTTCTAACCCGATTTCGATTCCGTTTGCTTTATATGATGGCACTAGGTGAGGGCTTCAAAACTTCTACACAGAATTTTGACCTTTGACTTCTTTGACCTTTGACCTTGATTTTTGACCTGTATTCATTTTGCTACAAAATGCTACTCCTTCGCCATTTCTAACCCGATTTCACTTCCGTTTGCTTTATGTGATGGCACTAGGTGAGGGTTTCAAAACTTCTACACAGAATTTTGACCTTTGACTTCTTTGACCTTTGACCTTGATTTTTGACCTATATTGTACATTGGCTACAAAATGCTACTCCTTCGCCATTTCTAACCCGATTTCGATTCTGTTTCCTTGATGTGATGGCACTAGGTGAGAGCTTCAAAACTTCTACACAGAATTTTGACCTTTGACTTCTTTGACCTTTGACCTTGATTTTTTACCTATATTGTACATTTTGCTACTAAATGCTACTTCCGGCGGGGACATATATTACGCACTGCGTAATTTCTACTTTTCCTTGTTTCGTCATCAATTTAATTTTTCACCAGCTACACCCCGACTTTGGGGTCATATAAGATGTCATGGACAGTGAACTTCCTCATAAGTTTGGAATAAGATTTTGCTATAGTATAAATGGAAAAGTAGTCAGATTTCAGTAATGTTATCATTGTGAAGCTGTAGGCCAATTTTCGTGTACTTGTATTTCTACATTTATGCTGTCCTTGTGGGCACTTGTTCAGTGGATGTCATTTTTGTGTATACATTGAAATGATTGGAATGATGATGGTGATGATGCCACAAAACAAATGATTGCAGTCATTTTTATTACATGCTTGTCGCAAGTCGTATTCTAGTATCACACGAAAAGGAGAATTTGTTTGCTACGGAGACATAAGTTACTTAAAAGCCATTTGTATTACATTTAACTCTACAAGATTCTAAAATTCCCACAGACTCTGTATAGAGCTAGCTTGATGGAGTAATGTAGCCGATGGGTTAAACCCTGTCTGGAACACAATTATACTTAGGTATCAGAAGCTGGCATAAACTTGAAAGGAGAGTTTGTGATTGGCAACTACAAAATGTACTTGCTTAAAGAAAAACAAATAATGATAGAAATTATACAATGTAGGCCAGTTATAAAATGTATCATGAAAAAGTCCTCATGCAAACTTGTGTCTTGTATCATGAAGAAATGTAGGTATGTCATATATTATGGGATCATCAAGTACATTACAATTAACTATATTTCTATCCTCATTTCTATTATGAATATCTCTTCATCTGCCTATCTTTTTTTCGTATGTATGTATTACTTATAAAAATTTAGTATAAGTATTCAGCAAAACAGTGACAGACTGCAGAGTATATTTCCTTACCATGATTATAGTGTCCGTTATTTTGCGTCATCGCCATACGTTATGCCCGCAGATTTGCCGATCGGTTTTTTGTCATTTTGGCTTCCCTCCACCCCACGTTCGAGGAGGCAGGGTTGATGGGGATGCTCCCTTCGTAAGTTTGCGGAGCAGGTTATCGCGATTAGATCAGAAACGGTGCTTCCTGTCTTCTAATTTCCTGCTTTTGTCAGAGACATGTGTTTTCGCCCGAGATTACCTCCTGAAGAGAAGGAGGTAATCTTGTGGCTGGAAAGCAAATTTTGTTTTTAGGGGGTTCATTATTCCCCTCCCCCCCCCCCCCCCCAAAAAAAAAAAAAGAAAGAAAGAAGAGGGATGAAAACTCCCACAGGAAAAATTGGTGCGGTCTTGGAAAGTTTAGACTTTGCTCCCCACATTCAAGGTCTCTGTCTTTTATAGAGATGAGTTGATGTGAAAGGGAAAACATCCTAGCCAGCCAATTGGCTGCCCTTTGTTGAGAATGGCTTGTAATGTTGACATCTATTTCCAAGTTCCAGTACACTGGCTGAGTCATTTAGTTGTTTGCACAATAAGTTCACTATGTGAAGCATCAACTAACCATAGAGGCAAATTAGGAATGTTGATTGCAAAAATAACAAAGGCAAAAAAAAAAAAAATCTGGTAGAAAATACTAACTGAACCCTGTTGAACTGGTAATAAGAAGTTGCGGATGCATAGTTACAAGGAACTCGTCTCTAATAGCTTCTTATTGAAATCCCTAAATAGCCTCCTTGATTATAGGCCCTATTAAGGGCTTTTTACACTTGTAAATTTTTGCTTAGCCCCGGACCAACGGTGGGGCTAAGGGGGGGGCCTTAGCCCCACCGTTGGTACGGGACTATCCTTAGCCCACTTTCTGTTTACACTCGTTTTTGCCAAAGTGGGCTAGCCCCACCGATAGTACGGTACTATCTGGCCCTGCAAAATAGCAGGGGTTAGCACCGCAATTGCGGTGCTAGCACCGCAATTGCAGTGCCAAGCAAGTGAGTGTAAACAGAACGAAAAAATAATCCTGGGCTAAGCGACGGAGACGAAGTCCGACCCTCACTGACCAATCAGAAACGAGGTAATCGAGTGCTGCCGGTGCGTGCGTGTACGTGTACAGTACACAGCGTAATTATGAATATTCATGTGGTTTGGAAAGTCCGGGGCTAAGAAATACGAGTGTAAAAAGGTCAGTTTTCTCCTTAGCCCCGGACAAGAGATAGTACGGGACTAATTGGCGAGTGTAAAAAGCTGAAAAAATTGGTACGGGACTAACGATAGTCCTGGGTCAGAGAAAGTCCGGGGTTAAGAAACACAAGTGTAAAAAGCCCTTTATATTACTGCCCCTTGTTGATTTTGAGCAGAAAGTATCCAAAAATAGGGATTTTCAAGAGTTTCTCTGAAGGAGGAAACATATTTACCTGGCTTAATAGGATGGGGGGGGGTGGGGGGGAGGGGATGATATCAATTTTAGCCTAAAATCAACTGTTATTTTTAGGAGCTTTGCACATTCATGAGGGGATTTCCTATCCACTTGAAATGGATCAGACTGGGGGAAGTAGTCTTGTCTCAAGGCTGTGAAATTCTCATAATATATCATACACAGAGGGCAAGGCCAATGCCAGGAAAATGATTTTTTTTTATGTCTTCCTTTGCTTTATTTTTTTAGCTGGATTTATTTGGGCATTCACCCTGGGAAATGAAATGATGTGGTCCAAAAATCAACAGTTATTTCTGGGAGCTTTCTACCGTACACACAAGCAAACACAGACATTAACACCGGAATTTCCTGTCAACTTCCAATGTGACGGGCAATGGAAGAGAAGCACAGCCTTGTTACGAAGGCTGTGGTATTTATGCCAATTTTGAGATACAGAGCGCAATTTTATTTAATGGGATTATGGAATGATAGGTCTGGTACTGATGCTTACTTTGCTTGTAAAGACTTCTTGCTGTAACATGGGTCTATTCCCCCACTCATATTTTTGCAGGGGACAGAACTGCAGTATTTCTGGCTGTATTGAATACGTGCAGTCTTGAGGAGCAGCTCTGTGTAGTCTCGCTAGGGTTTGATAAAATGAAAGACTCCCAGTCAACTGAAGAGAGCAGATCAAATACATTAGTAGTCATCCACATGTACCAATATCTTGCTCACCGATAGAAGTCTGACACTGTTTACCTCTATCAGATGGTTGTGGGAGCGCCTGGCAAACAATGGCAGTGTCTCCAGCTACCAAGGAAGCAACACTGAACAGAATGTGTAATGTCATTTCAGCGTGGTCAATTTGTAGCCCACGTGAAATGACTACTGTAAAGCAAAACATTTTTGTGGCTTGAAATTTTTCACGAATTGGAGCCGACAACCTTTTTCACGGCATGAAATTTTTGCGAATTGCCTCTGGCATTCAGTGCATGTAGTGTGGACAAAAACTTTCCTGTGAATTCTGATTTTGAAAATCTTTGCTCTCGTGGATTTCACAAAATTAAAATGCACATGAACATTCCTCGCTTTACAGTAATAGAAGTAGGAGTTACAACAACTATGGAAGACTATAACTTGAGGGAAGAATGATGATCTATAATCCATCGAATAATTTTGATGACATGTCTCATTCATTGTCTGTAGAGAAGAGAACTGTCAGTCAAAATGTTGCCAAACATTAGTCTTGCTTCCAGATGTCACTCATCTGAATCATTGTAGTGACGTCAACTACCACCTCCCCGCCACCATCCCCACCTGAAGAAAAGAACAATCACCAGTTTGCAGGCATGCAGGCATATTGCTGATCAGTATTTAGGATTGATCACTCGCCTGCGTAGAGATTTATCGGAGAGATGTGTCTCTGTGATGCTCAGATATGATTGTTCAGTTTTGAATAGAGTATTGTAGGGATAGAGTGCCACAATTTGCCAAGAAAGGGGAAGGGATAATGGATTTAGGGAGGAATCAAGGAGAAGGGGAGATGGAGTGAAAGTGAAAGGGAAGAACGAGGGAAGATGAAGGAGAGGATAAGGGATGGGAGGGAAAAGGATAAGGGTAGATGAAGGAAAGAAGGGGGAGAGGAAGGGGATGTGGTAGAACAGGTGGTATGTAGGTGAAGTGCAGATGAAGGGAAGGAGGGGAAGGAAATAGGAAGAGGATGTGGTAGAAGTGGTGGTATGTAGAAGAGGAGATAGGGAAAGAAGGGGGAAGAGGAAGGGGATATGGTAGAGGAGGTGGTATGTAGGAGAAGGGTAGATGAAGGGAAGAAAGGGGAAGAAGAGCAGAAGGGGAGGTGGTAGGGAAAGGCAAATAGGAATGAATCAAGGAGAAGGGAAGATGGAGTGTGAGCAGAGGAGAAGAACAAGGGAAGGGTGATGGGGAGAGGAGAATGGGAATTGACTTATAGACAAAAGTTAATGGTCAATAAAGGTTTAAGGGGAAGAAGGTGGAAGTGGAGATGGAGGAGAGCTGCTAGTGGAAGGAAGATGGGAAGGGATCAAGGGAGATGGAGTGAAAGCTCAGGGGAAGATGAAGGAGAGAGCAGTAAGGGAAGGGAGGGTTAAGGGAAGGGAGGGTAGGAAGAGGAGAAGGCTTTGAAGGTAGAGGAAGAAGGGGGAAGGGAGGGGCAGGGGTGAACAATGGGATACCATGGAGGTATCTCCATGGCAACACCAAGGAAAGAGGCCAAGGAATAGGAGAGGAGGAGATTGGACACAGGATTGGGAAGCAAAGTTTGTTTGTTTTATTTTATTTATTTATACACAGGTGAAAATGCTTGCACTCAGCCTTTTGGCTGCTTTTCAGCAGGTCTGTATGATGGGAAAAAAAAACCCACAGTGATTCAGTCAACAAAAGGTAATACATAAATGATATGGCATTTAAAGGGTGAGATGTAATAGGCATGGGAAAGAGAGAGGAGAGAAGTTTGGAAAGGGGTATGAAAGAAGGAAAAGAGGGAGGGGCTTTCTTACAGCACATTAATATTGTGGTCACTGCATAAGAATTAGTCACAGTGGTCAATTACTCTGACCACACAGAATCATATCTATAATTTACTCTTCAGAACACCTGTACCTGAGGATTGAATCTGTCCATATAAAGAAAAGTCACTCCCAAAAATAAAAGAATGTTCTGTCAATATATTACTCAGCTTAATATCTTCTCTCTTGAACTAACCCTTTCAGAGAACAACAGCTTTCTTAATTAAAATGGAAGCAGCTTAGCTCATGAAAATGCCAACAAGACTAAAGATGAGAAAAGAGTGGGATCGGGCATGGATTAGTAAATGTACCCACTTACATCAAACTACCCCGAGGACACATTTTCTTGGCGTCTGATAGAAACACTTTGTTCTTTTAGATTTTAACCTCTCTGTTGGTTCTATCAAGGGACAGTAGACAAGATCTAGACAAATGAATTACATTCAGCTAGTTTCCTCACAGCAGACATTGTATTGTTTCCCATTAACTTGTCCAGGGACTACATATATGATGTGGCTGAACAGTATTATCAGACAAAGCGGATGAAAGTGCTGCAGAGATTAACATTGCAGACTGCCCATACTTGTGCTTATAGTTCTGTCCACGAAGGCCCGTTCACACTACCAGTGAAAAATTGTGATATTAAGATGTTGCATTTAGGTGAAGGTTGCTAGTCACCAGAACTTGCTGAGTGCAGCTTGAAACATTGCAAGAAAACAATTGCAGACTACGGAACAATTTTTCTAACTTTGCATGCAATTTGTACAATGTTCTGCAATGAGAACACTAAATGCAGAAAACTTGTTATCAATTAACATCTTATTAAAGAATAAATCACAGATTCAAAAAATAGATCACGTTTTCATCTTTAGCAAATTTCAATGAAGATGATTCAAAAGGCACCTTTTTCAGTGTTTCGAGCTAGCGTTTTGATATATGTTTATGTTTACGACTGACAAAGAAATTTCATGAATGCAACTGTGCATTAAACTAAAGGGCTTTTTACACTTGCAAATTTTTGCTTAGTCCCATACCAACGGTGGGGCTAAGGGGGGGCCTTAGCCCCACTGTTGGTACCGGACTTTCCTTTGCCCACTTTCTGTTTACACTTGTTATTGCCAAAGTGGGCTAGCCCCACCGATAGTCCCGTACTATCTGGCCCTGCAAAATAGCAGGGTTAGCACCGGTTAGCACCACAGTTGCGGTGCCAAGCAAGGGAGTGTAAGCAGAATGAAAAAATAATCCTGGGCTAAACGACGGAGACGAAGTCCGACCCCCACTGACCAATCAGAAGCGAGGTAATCAAGTGCTGCCGGTGCGTGCGTGTACGTGTACAGTACACAGCGTAATCATAAATATTCATGTGGTTTGGAAAGTACCGAACTAAGAAATACGAGTGTAAAAAGGTCAATTTTCTCCTTAGCCCCGGACAAGAGCTTAGTACAGGACTTATTGGCGAGTGTAAAAAGCTGAAAAAATTGGTACGGGACTAACGATAGTCCTGGGTCAGAGAAAGTACGGGGTTAAGAAACACAAGTGTAAAAAGGGCTTAAATGTGTTTTAAAAACAATGATGGGGGGGGGGGAGGGAATGGAGCATGGACACAGCCTAGAAACATGGACCTACCATGCTAGAAACAACCATTGAAACCTGCTGTCTTCAAGATACAACTTTTGACTCTACACAGATAGCCTTGTGTAGCCTTGAATTGTTCTGGACTGCTTGTAGAATGTGTTGCCTTGAAATCGTGACTCACCGCCAGGTATAGACGTCATTCCAGATGGGTCCTCTGCAACCAATAAAGACACAACTTACAGGAGGGACTTAGTAGAAATGTCAGCCGAGTAATTACGGAAAGAAGAGCACCGTCTGTTTCTAATCCCACCATCAAACCATGGGAACACTGATACTTTGCATCCATCGAGACAATACTGTATCAATTTACATCTTTAATTTCTTGCCTTTAATGGAGGGGGTTGATAGGGGTAAGAGGAAAGAGGGGCTATGAGGGCAAGATGATGAGGTGTATACTGACAACATCCAGTATTTTAAGGACAAGTTCACCTTCATAGACATGTGGATTGAATGAATGCAGCAATATCAATAGAACGGTACCAATAGAACACATCAGGAAGAGTTTCAGGAAAATCGGGCAATCCGTTTAAAAGTTATGAATTTTTGAAGTTTCTACTCAGCCACGGCTGGATGAGAAGACTACTATAGCTTGTGATGTCATATGTGTACAATGATATAAAGAAAGTATAAAGAAAATTTATCATATTTTCACTTTTCTCGCATAACAAAAGAATACTTGACTTCTCTCTTTCAGAAGGCAAGGAGAATGATATTACCCTTAACATATGTCAGTAACAAGTCCAAAAAATGTGCACTTTATTCACAAAGTAAAATTTTGTGAAATTTTCTCTTTATTTTCCTTATATCGTATACACTGTAGTAGTCTTCTCATCCAGCAGTGATTGCACAGATACTTAAAAATTCATAACTTTTGAACGGATTGTCGGATTTTCCTCAAACTTTCACTGATATGTTCTACTAATATTGTTGCATTCACTCAATTCACATGTCTATGAAGGTGAACTTGTTCTTTAAAACTCTGGTTAGGCCATGGGGGGGGGGGGGGTAGAGGGAGGAGAGAGAAAAAGGGTGTCATTGATGATATTCTGTGCTGTGGCGCTTCTAGTGCCAGCAAGCATTATAGAGAGAAAGGAAGGGGGGGGGGTGGGGGAAGATTTGCAACATTCCATGGCACTGCCCACTGCATTTGCAGCAGGAATATTCTGAATTGATTCCAATTTGCCGACCCGACCGACGTATGCATAATGCCTCTGTCAACGCCTGGCGGCTAAATTTAGTCTCCAAATTGGCAACAGGTGGAAGGCGTGAATGTCGTTCCAAATGCTGCACTACTTTTGACTCACAGTTCCACATGCATATGATATCTGATTGTGTACACATGCAGGTCATTGCACGAAAACTAATGGCTATCAAAAGCTCAAGAGGACTTGCATGTAGTCTGGAGATAATTGATGCCCAGTGACAGATGCAAAAAATAAAAATAAAAAAAAAGAAAGAATGTGTGATTCAACTTAGCCGTGTCATGACCTCTTGATCTCTTAATGTTACCAAAGTGGAGTTATGCTGCTAATTCATTGAGGTTGATGTTTGTTCTGAAGGTGAGAGATAACACTGAGCAAAGCAATTAAAGAGAAAGGTCAGGTTGCTGTATTTGTCATATGGCTGAGCTGATCCTGCCAAAATATGATTTTGAACCATGATACCTTTGCTGCTGGATGAGCTTTGGTACCTTGACACCAAATTGTGAGGTGTTAATAATGAGAAAGCTAGTGTGGCCAGGTATTTTTGTGCACCTTGTCATGATTTATAAATTCCCTTTCCATGCTGTTACTGAGGTACATACCTTATCTCTCTATTTCTCTATTTCTGCCAGTGTGTGTTGCATGCATAAGAAAATGTCCAATAATTATCATGGCATTTTTATTTTTATTTTCCTTTTCCACAGTATTCCCATCACAGAAACATAGCCACATACTATGGAGCCTTCATCAAGAAAGGTGTCAAAGGTCATGATGATCAACTATGGGTAAGTTGTCGATTTTTCATGGGGGGGGGGGGTGAGGAAGATACTTTAGAGGATCTGTTATTCAGAGGCAGAGGCATAGGTTTGTGCACAATGTATGAGCAGTTAAAGATGTGTGCTAAATTCTCTTTTTATGTGACGATAAATGCACAAAAGCAAATCTGAGACGTGCGCCTCGCTGCGTTTACTTTTCAATCGACGCAAGTCTCGTTGGCTGTTGAGACACGTTTCCAAAAAGGATTGGCAAACAGAGTCGCCTGATTGTGAAGGACAAAGGAGAATATGGAATATAATGCTAGGCATCATTTGATGTTTAATGTTCTTGCTGGCTCTTAACATATCCGCAGCAGTATCCTTGAACCATGTGCACTGTAGTTAAATTTGTTTAGCATTGTAAAGTTACTATTCAAGAACGGAGAAGCATACCTACATTTTGCTAACATAATATTACTTGAAAAAAAAAATCAGGTGATCAATCATCAGCCAATCAGCAAATTGATGAAAAATTGCTTGTAAAAGCATTGTTGTCCGTTAACATAGCAACGTGCTGTTTTGTAGCAGGTGTGGAAATACTCAGTGGTAGTGGAATATTACACCTCATCTAGTACTTGGGTATTACGTAGACTTAATCTGTAACACTATGGTAGGGTATGTAGCCTTATATGAGCTTGTTTTGGGTCTTGTAAATTAAACAATAGTCACCTCTTCTTCGGAGAAAATGAAGATGCACCCTGTCACTCTGTTCGGAAGATAGCCCTATGAGGAGGATGGAGTTTGTGTAACCGAGCAACATCATCATCCTCCGCTGGGAGTTATGAGAGATTGAGTGCTTGAGTTGATTTCAAAGAGGAGTTTGTTAGGGGTGAATGACATGTCGGTCATCAAATGAAATCAACATGGGGCGTACTCCCAGATGGTATGACTCCCTCTTTTATACAGACAGATAGACAGACAGACAGACACACACACACACACACACACAAACATTAACAACAGCAATTAAAAGGGGGGCGGAGGGATTCACATTTGCTCGTCGGTTGAGAGATGGTCCATTAGCTGAGAGGGGTCATAAAATGGGAAGCGGTTGCCAGGAGCACAGGGGAGATGGTTCATTGACCGCACCCCCTGATGGTCAGTTGACCATTGGGATTATGAGGATATTTGGCCAACACCTGGCGAGGATCATCTGCAATTTGACCTTCTATTGTTCTGTATTTAGTAGCTTCTTTCTTTTATTTTGTTTCTCTATGTATCTTTGTTTGTATTTCTTTACATGTGTATTTCCGTGAGTCATTTTATTTCTGTGTTTGTCCGTCTATTTCTTTTGTACCCAGTGTTTGTTTGTTTACTTTTGTATTTTGTCTATTTTTGCACCATTACCTAAACCCCTGAAAAGACATTCTTGATATTCTCTCATCATAGGGGCCTGTGGAAATTGTGCATGGTGTATGTCATTGTAAAGAAGCCATCAATATTTTAGTATCAATGAAAATACAAAGAGACCTTTAACAAATTATGCAATAATCTCTGATGATTTGTTAATTAATAGAAAGGATTTATAGGAGATTAAAGACAATAAGTAAAACAATAAAACATAGATTAGATGATATTCAACTTGAATATGCTAAGATGCACATACCATGTCGTTAATCCTTAGATTACCTTGCCAGCCTTGTTTGTTTACAATGTTAATGCCAGTACATGATAAGTTAATGACACGTAGGTTAATGGCTGGTCTGTAGGGAAAACAGTCCAGATAGTCTGTGTATGCAGACTGTCTTACAATGTTGTAATGCTTCAACTGAAAAGGATAGGTTTGAGATGGATGCCTGTGTGAATTTCTGTGCCGCTGTCTGTGCTGTCCTCAATCTATGGATAACTTTATACCATCCTGCCAGGCAGCTGACGGACATGGGGTGTCACATGACAGAATTTTGTAAGCGAGGTTGAAAAGCGAGCTGAAGAGAAACTTGATGGTAGGGGAGAGAGAAGAATGCCTCACATCTTTATCTCATTAATTCCATGTTTGTTTTATCATCTCTTTCCCACCCCTCCCTGTGTCAAACCTCCTTTTGATGTCCCTTACCCCATCCCCATCCCTACCCCTCCCTTTTCAACCCTCCTTATGATGTCCTCTACCCCATCCCCATCTCCCCACCCCTTTCCAGCTGGTGATGGAGTTCTGCGGGGCGGGATCCGTCACGGACCTCGTCAAAGCGACCAAAGGAAATGCTCTCAAGGAGGAATGGATCGCGTACATCTGCAGAGAAATTCTCAGGGTAAGCATCCGTTGCTCATCACTTTACCCGCATCCCTCTCCACCATCCTATGACAGTCTGCATTCTGGATATGTTAGCCTAGCATCCAGGCTGCAGTTGCTGTTATTTTTCCTCTTCTTTCTGGCTACCCGACATATTGAAACAAAAATTATGTCAGTCTTGAAGCAAGGTTAACATATATCTGATGCCTCCCAATTAGCACCAAGGATAAAATATTTTACCTTAGACCGAATAAAATTTATGTACTGGCTATGTTTGCACCAAAAATAAAGTAAGCGACTGTCTGGACCGTAGTCTAGCCTGGAGTATATTATGATTAAAACCAAAAAATGTGATGGTTTCGATCTGTACAATGTTGGTAGAAGCTTGTACACAGGTGCAGACAAGATCAGTCAGTTTGTGAAAAGTGCAAAGACTGGAAATGGAAGTTGAATGAAATGGCACTACATTTAAGCTTAATCTGGGTAGAAATAAAATTCATAGATATTTGTAGGTCTATGCACACTGTAGATTGAGCACTCTGATGACTGTGTGTCAGAACTGCTTACATTTATTGATGTATGTACCCTACCTGCTCTGGCAGACGGTGGGAATGTTGCTGTAGTGTTTATAACAGTATCGAGAGTTCTCATACTGTTTCTGGGAAGTGTATACACACAACTTTGGTCAAAGGAGAATTATTAAGTACGCTGAGCAGTCTCCATAAACAAAGGACACGCATTCCTCTTTGTTACTCTGCATGGATTACTGTATACACCATATATTCAGCGAGTCTAATTTTTTGTGAATCGGGACTTTCCAACATTTTCGCGAGTGGTTAAATTTGCGATTGTGGAGCACAATTTAACACTGAACAAAGAAATGTATGTGTGCATGTCACAATCATGTCGGGATCAGAGTTGATATATTAGTACATTCTTAAATTTGCGAATAGCACCCGACTCACGATATTTGCACACAATAAAAACGTTGCGAAATATTCGGTGTGTACAGTAATGTGAAGACACCACTTTCACACTCTGTTGCTGTGTAATTGTACACTGTGGCCAGTGACACATTCATAGTGTGAACACCAGACTCTGTGCATTTAATGTCTGCTCAGAAATATTTTCACAGTAAGATAATGTGCGCACAGACTAACTTGGGCTATTTTGTATTCATACTGCAGAGCACGGCCACATTGCGGGGTAGGATAGAAAATAAGAAAAGAAATCAACACCCGACTGTAGATGGTGGTAGAAAGATTGATTATAGCCAGTGGGTGATATTCGGTAGTGCAGCTTGAATTCGTGCCGGCAGTCCTGAGCTGACGGAATGCCAACCTCGTTTTAGTCAGAACTTGAGGGAGAGATTCGGCTTGAAGTCGTGATATAAAAACGCCGCCAGAGTTCTCTCTGACTCGAGGAATCGATGTGTAAAGAAAAAAAAAGAAATGCTAATGTGGTACATGCCGAGAAAGTAGAAGAATGTAGGGCATGGGGATGTATGATATGATGTAGAAGGTGCATGGGATGAAAATTCATCAAGCATCAACTGGGTATTTGAATTTTTTTGAGATCGAGAGAGATCAATCTGGTTTTATACCTGCTGGCAACATTAGGCTCATATCACCGACAAGAGACAGATGATTAGCCCCTGAGTCATGGCGGAGTGCCGCGGGCTCAGTCGGCCGCCCGGGAGCTCGTTAACATGGCACAGGTGTGCGAAAGCCCGTACCTGTCATGATGCTGCAGTTACCTTTGTAGGGGCGCGCGGGCTAATTCAAACAGCACGCTGCCGAGACGGCATGGCAGGCAGCGATAAAAATCCCGAATCTGACCCCGAGGTACAGACGATGCACAACACCTGTCTCACCTGTGGGGGTTTACGATGGGGGTAGGGTTAAAGGGGCCAGGATTACAGGGGTTGGAGGGTGACTGATAACTATTTTTGGATGTAGCCCTATCTGTAGACATGAGTTTCTGCGATTAGTATTCCTCCAAGGGCTTGTGGCATGCTGTCACTACGGCAAGAGAAATATGTAACTCACTGGTTGTCTGGCTTAGGGGAATGATTTCTCCATCATGATTCTGTTGGTTGTTTCTGTTACATATTGATATGCACCGTGGTCCTTATGTAGAATTGTGTCCTGCTCCTCCTCGTGGAGGGATATTTCTTTTGTCCCCTTTTCCATATTTTCCTATGAAATGTGAAAATGATAATTAGTAATTTCTTTACATTAGTTTTATTAGAACTAGTTTTGAGTGTACTTGGGCTATTAATTGTGTAGAAAGTATTTCACAATTCATTTTGTAATTCTGTTACCTACAAGGTAGTGTCAATATAATACTTACAATTATGTAAAATCAGTAATTATACCCCCGCCAAACGAAGTTTGAAGGGGGTATATAGGAATCAGCGGACGGGCGGTCGGTCGGGCGGTCGGGCGGTCGGTCGGGCGGTCGGTCCGTTGCAAATCTTGCGTCGCGAACTACTTCCTCAGTTTTCAACCGATTCCCATAAAACTTGGCACAGATGTGTGCCTTGGGTTGTAGATGTGCAAGACGTATTTTTTGACAGTACCCAAAAGTACGTTGCCATGGTAACGGCATATTATGGGCAAAAATGGGAACAAATCTTGCGTCGCGAACTACTTCCTCAGTTTTCAACCGATTCCCATAAAACTTGGCACAGATGTGTGCCTTGGGTTGTAGATGTGCAAGACGTATTTTTTGACAGTACCCAAAAGTACGTTGCCATGGTAACGGCATATTATGGGCAAAAATGGGTACAAATCTTGCGTCGCGAACTCCTCCCACAGTTTTTGATCAATTTTTATGAAATTAGGTACAGATGTTCATCTGAATATGTTAATGTGCAAGACACATATTTCCGCAGTGGCAAAAAGTGCGTTGCCATGGTAACGGCATGTTATTGGTAAAATATAGGGCAAAATGCTTCATGGCAAAACTGCTTCATCAGTGTTCTTCCAATTCTCATGGAATTCATATTGAATGTTTGTCTTAGGATATAGGTCAGCATGACACATTTCTTGACAGTGACAAAAAGTGTGTTGCCATGGTAACAGCTCACATATTATGAGCCAAAATGATGGAAAATTTTGTGTTGCAAACTACTTCCTCAGTTTTTGCCCAATTTCCATGAAACTTGGTACAGATGTGTGCCTTTGGTTGTAGATGTGCAAGACGCATTTTTCGACAGTACCCGAAAGTACGTTGCCATGGTAACGGCATATTAATGGCAGAAGATCAAGGAAAGATCTTGCGGATTTAACTACTTCCACAGTTTTTTGACCAAAGCTTATGAAATGTTGTTTTGACCAAAGCTTATGAAATGTTGTTTGCCGGGGGTATAACCAGTCGCTGTAGCGACATTTCTAGTTTTGCCTGTGTATCCTCTGTCTTGTTGAATTGTGGTTGCTATTATTGCACATTCTATAATGAGGAAAGTAGCGAGGTATTGCGTAGCATTTGCTTAAGCAGCTTGATGGATTAAATTTAAAAAAAGAAGGTGAGGGAGAAAAAATACTGCATTCATTTCACTCATCGTTGCAGGTATTAGAAAAGCAGGTTCTGTATCACCTGGTATATGTGGAGACATTGCACGTCTTTTGAATCCAAGGAGAAAACTTCATTAATCTTTGTGAATGTAGTTATGAAATTAAAGTAACTTTGCCGGTGATATTCCAAATGTCAGTATAGCAGCAAGGAGCTTACTCCTTGATAGCAGCTACTTTACATTGGTATTTGAAATACAAATTGTAGCTCTATATTTTAGTGCTCAGCAGGAAAGCATACATTTGGCGTTTATATGAAGTATGCTGGGAGATACGAACAAACACATGTCACGTCTTGCCGGCAGCATAGCTGCGAGCACCTTGTGGTCTTGTAGTAACAGTAGGTGGGGAGGACTCGATCAAGGAAATCAATACTTTGGGGGTGGGGCGAGAGAGAGAGTGAGACGAGATGGGTCTGCCTAATTTGATGGACATGTCACCAGAATCAGATTAGTCAAGCCTTAAAGTGGGAGCACTTGGTGTATGGATGCGAGATTAAGGGGCACATGCTCGTAGAAGAGCTCAAATTGAAGTTCGAGCGGAGTAATTTTAGTCCACGGCAGAACCCACTGAGGCGATAGAATGGTTATGGTTAACACGTGCTTAAAGGCGTTCCCTGCGGAATGGTTTATGGGCAGACACGGGGTTGGAGGCATTCCCAATTAGATAAGAGATCGTTGATTTGATCAATGAGTTCAACTTCACAGGGTATTTGATGGCAGGATATTGGGGGAAAGAGTATGTTTTAAGATGAGTTCATGCATCTGACATTCCTAGTTTGTGCAGGATTATCTCCAGAACAGCACGGAATGAAAGCCAAGTGCATTTTCTGATGACGAAATGAAAACCACACGAACATTTATAATGGGAAACCCACAGCCCACTTTCTGTGTGGCTGCTTTGTTCTGTGAGCCATGCAAGGAAGCATCTGCATTTGTATGGAGCAAAATCTGCCTCCGCCTCGGTGCATCTTTAAGGTGAGCAGGCTTCATCTCCAGGAGAGAAGTTGGGGAACTTGATCCCCGACAAGTTATTGGCGTGGTTTCGCCTCTCTTGACATAGGAAGCATCGATAGGAAATGAATCTCCGGACGGACTTGAGAGAACGCTTCGCGAGAAGGAAGAGGGACTTGCCAAGAAAGATAGAAAGGAGAAAGATGGCTGGGGGGTGGGGGGAGGGAGGAGGGGTGGGGGAGAGAAGAAAATTGAAAGGAAGAATGGAACTCTCTGTGTTCAGGAACAGGAAAACGTTGCATATTTGGCACAAGAGTGCTTTTTGAGTAACACCCTCAAGATGGTATGTTTCCAGTTACAGCCAACAGGTTGAAGGTATTGTTCCATCAAGATTGAATACAGAATGTGGATACTGAAGACAATGCAATGAACAAATTGTCTCTTGCTGTATGCATTTTGTACAAGTCACGTTAAAGGATAGCAATCCATCCCTTTAAATGTAAAACATAGTTTTCTTATGCCTGCAGAAACTGGCAATTTTTGCTCTAAAATGGACATGTATGCATAAGAAATGTGTGCAGTTGTGCCATGGTACCTCAAATTCAGTTGGGTAATGATGAAGATGCAAAATATTAGCCAAAAAAGGTACACCCTACAGTAATGCACAATCATAGCATATCTGATTGTGGTTGCTATAATGTTTTATAAATCTATTACAAATTGGGCCATGACAGTGTCTGTCAAACTTCAGCTTTGTGAATGAATCGCAAGCTGCTTGTTCGGAAATACAACTGCTAGGGCAAGATTGATCATCGTGTAACATTCTACCAACTCTCTGTTATTGGGGGGGGGGGGGGGGGCGCTTCAGATATTAAAGTCAAACAATCTGGTCTAAATTATTTTTAAGTATTGATTTTGATATATTCCAAAACAACTCATCATCATGGTAAGTTACGTCATCCAGACAAGTTTCTTGGTAGACCCTTTCGATACATTGCAAGCAAATTCCAAATGTTGGAAGATGAGTAGTGAGCCCTTCTGAAAACTACGTTTTACCTTTAAAAGGAAGTACTAGTATTATCAAATAAAAGAGATGATGTCTTGCGGTAAATGAGTTGCCAACTTGATTGAATGGAAGATGCAAGAGAAAAGTACATGTAACAACCATGTTGCCCATGGGCACACAACTACATCGTATGTGATTTTTGGCTCGGAGACAGTTATTTCACATGACATGCCATGCTCATTTGTTATTCGACACATCGTGAAGACTAAAATCAGGTTTTTGTCAAGCATTCTTGATGAACCTAAACGCCTCTTTTTTGGGAGAGAGTGTGGGAAAATAATTTCATTGATAATATATCTTGATCATAGTACATGTATAATATGATTTTATTTAACTAACTAAATTTAGAGATGTATTCAATGTTGTGCCATTTCTTTCTCTCACCAAAATGAGGAGTTCTTGACAAATGATGGCATTATCATTTGATTAATCATGATAATAGATGATTGAAGGAAATGGTCATAGCTTAGTGTAGATTTTGATAGAAAGATAAAATGATTTGATTTTTTTTTTTTTGGGGGGGCATGGTAATATGAGAACAATTTTTTTAATATACATCTGTCATAGTAGCATGTCAGGAATGAGAAAACACAATGTTGCACAAAGGAAACATGCTGGAACTGATTAAAGATATATGCAATAACCCCATGCATGCGGGTTAAATTCTTTGATTTTGTATTTCTATGTGTGTGTTGATCTGTGAGTTTGGTTTTATGCGCCTACACTAAATAATTACTTTGTATGGCGGGGGAACAATCTTCAATTCTCTTAATATTGCTGGAGTTTAGTCTATGGCATTAGGAGAATTATTTTGAGGTTAGTATTAACCTGAGAAATAGAATGAAAATGAGAAGGCAGCATGTTTTTTTCGTAGCTAGCCATAGTGCAAATGAACCAGGATGTTGGGGATACGAGACATACTGTAGGCAGATGCTGTATACTGCACCGCTGTATACCAGGTTCATTTATTATGTATGGGGTATTAAATTTATTTAACAGGGTACATTAAAGGCACTGTTTAATCATGTTGCCAGTTTTCAGGTCTCGGCTGAGTGGTACGTAGTGTTGTCTGGTATTGCTCAGAGTATTACTGTAAAATGAGGAATTTTCGCGTGCACTTTAATTTCACGAATTTCGCGAGCGCCAAGATTCGCGAAATTAAATTGCAGGCGAAAGTTCTTGTTTACACTATATGCATTGAACGCCAGTGGCACTTCGCGAAATTTTCATGCCACAAAAAAGGCTGTCAGCTCCAATTCGCGAAAATTTCATGCCGCGAATATATCATGTTTTACAGTAAGCTGTAAAAACATTGCTGTTTAAAATAAATACTAAATTCTTGTTTTTTTTAAGTTAAAAAAAAATGTGAGTGATCGGATTTGCCATATTTGGTATTTCCCACAAACAGTAGTATTAAAATAATTCATTCTGTAAATATGTATCTTTTTCTTTTTTAGCACATTGATATTTGTTGTAGATACCTCTTTATATAATACTGACAGTACAATTCTTAATACATAAGTGCATTGGAGTGTGTGTGTTTTATTCATGGAATTGAGCATTATTATACAGTTTATTTTGCAAAGTTTGATAACTTCTGAAATTTAGCCTCCACAGTATTAAATGGTGTCTTTAATTCTAGCTTATTAGAGGCATGCTATGCGGCTCAAACCGTGCATGATAAAACACTGAACTTGTAATTCACTAGGAGTGTGTAAAAGCATAGACTTTGTCCATGGAATGCAAATGCCAGATGCTCTCCTACCTCCAACCCCGTTGGCTCCCCAACCCCGTTTTAGAATAATGCAAGATTATGGATAATATAATTATGAGTTGTTCAATCCAGTCAGTATCATGATGGTATACAAATTTTCCTCGTTGTGCAGGTTGTAATAGTAATCACTATAAGGAACACACGATCCATGGTCTGACTTCTCTTTCTCAAGGAATCTTCAAGGAATAGTTTTTATCTGTGTGTGAAATAATAAAGAAATGTATTTCCTCGCTCTTTTTTTCTTCATCTGATATGTTTTATATATGTAGATTTACGTATAAAGGTCTGTTGGAAAGTTTGTTCATTTCTCTGTTTTAAAGGGGCATTCTGGACGATTTTCATAATTTCACATCCTCTAGTAAATAAATCAACAGCTCCATGTATAGATTTGTGGAATTAATTATGGTCCTTGAGTAGAGAAATCAATACTCTGATGATGACATAGGACCCTCACATATTTCAGAAATGTAACGATGTCACCATTACAATACCACATGCTTAACAAGTTCACTTGTGTAGAATTTATGCATGCCTTCTTTTGTTCTGCTTCCTTGAACCCCTACTCATGCATTCTTGTAGTGAGGCTGCCATGTCATCAGCCTTGTTCATTGTGATTTGTTATAGATTTTGAAAACACTCCTATTCCTCATCCCAATCAATACAAATTCTGAAACTCACTACCCAGTATAACCACTTTATAGTTGTTCATATGTAAAAGTCTGAAAATCACCCAGAGGTCTCCTTTAAAGATAATATAAAGTTTTGGTACCTCAAAAGTTTCCCTGAGTTTCCTTGTCTTAGTTTGTGCTTCAGGTTAAGGTATCTTTCATATAACTAACACTGTGAGACTTATTCGCCCCAAAGTGCTCTCATGTCTTAGTAATCATGCAATAATGGTTTCGCACAATACGTGTACCGTAAAGTTCCGTATATAAGACGCACCCGTGTATAAGACGCACCCCTACTTTCGGACCTAAAATTTAAAAAAAAAAAAAAAAACACGAAAATTTCCACGCAAATATTGCGTGTGTCATACATATTATTTCATCTCAAAATTTCCCTAGAATGCAGCATGTATTTGCTCTATTTTTCGTTTCCTTTTATATTTTCTTTTAACGGTATTCATCGGACATCGGCAAAATATGGAAGTCGCAAAATGCGAGACTTGTCTCGGTACTCACTTGCTATTGTTTTGCCTTTCAATCGTGGTACATGTGTCATGCATATCGTACTCACGAGTGTACAGTACGATCTTTGCTGTCATGATAGCAGAGGGTCTCGCATATTGACGCATGTCAGACTGGAAGGTTCATTACGGAAAATAAGAAAAACATCAACAAGTGTAGCAGAGGGATCATACGGCAAGACGTACGGTGCGTACGGTAGTACACTCATGCACTACCAGTAACGTGTGTCTCTTGTACCATGCTTGTATGCACAGGCACAGTGCTAGCCTTTTGCAAAAGGCAGCTCGCTATAATTTCAGCACACGCACACAGAGAGCAATGGACTTGCACACACAGCGCGCAACGGGCAAGCGCACTTCGATCCGATCGCTGTGTGCACGCGAGTCCATTGCAAAAGCCTCTCTGCAGCTGCTGCCTTTGCCAAAGGCTTGCTAGCTAGCTACAGTGTAGCTATGCTATCCTAGCTGGCCTCGTGAAATGAAGAGCAAACGAATGACGTGGATATGCATGCATGCTTCACACATCGTTCATATTTGCGGTGACATAGTGTCGATCCTGTGGCCATATTGATACTAGTACATTGATAAGTTTTACGGTATCGGTAATTTAGTGATGATACCTGTACATCGCGTATTCCAGCTACTAGGTTGGCTGTTGGTAGCTTGGTAGACTGACATCGGTAGCATACAGCAGTGCTGTTACAGCTGTTGTCTATGGCCAGATAGATACATCGTTACTGCACAAGGCCGATGTAAGTTTATCTCGTACTTGCAGCTTTTGTGTGTGTCCAGATTGAAAGATCGCTAATTTATCCGTAAGTTTTAGTGATTGCTTACCTTCCAAACGTCGATGGGCATACATGGCCCCAAGTTGGCCTTATAAAATTGGGTGTACATGACGGATTTTTTTCCGTGATTCGACTGTACCCGTGTATACGACGCACCCCCGATTTTCAACGTTTTCCGACGAAAAAATAGTGCGTCTTATACACGGAACTTTACGGTATATTGATTGTCGTGGTACCGCGTCGAGTCAAACTAACGGCTCGCTAGAATTTTTCAGAGCCCGCTCTGCTCTGGTACGAAACCGTTATTGCATGATTACTAAGACATGAGAGCACTTTGGGGCGAGTAAGTCTCACAGTGTTAGTTATATGAAAGGTACTTTAACCTGAAACACAAACTAAGACAAGGAAATTCAGAGAAACTTTTGAGGTACCAAAACTTTATATTATCTTTAATTGTGGATACAATGCTCTATCTCCCTGTGATTTCAGTCATTGCTGCCACCTCTAGGTACACACATGACCAAAAATATTGCAATTACCATCATCATTTATCATCCTCATCATCATTGCCTTTATAGTTATCATGGCTGAGAATGGCTGAGATATCCAAAACAAGGTAAAACATAGTGGTCCTAAAAAAGGGGGTCCCACCTTTGTTTTAAGAGGACCTCTTTGTTTTTGGATATCTCAGCCATTTCAAAACCATTTCTCATCAAATAAACTTTAAATTCCTGTTAGAATTATTATGCTCTTTTATATTTCATAAGAGGTTTCTCATCTCACAAAAAAGTTGGAAACCTGAAGGCCCATCTCAACCAAAACTATACCATTCCTTTAAGGTATATTATATAGTAATTTTATACACCTATTAGTATTGATATAGTACCTTCCAAGATTCTCATATCAAAGAAAAGAAAAACATTGATTTTTCTGTTTCATGATTAGCTACTTGGATAGTCTTTCAACATCTTATGTACATGTATGAGTGATCATGTCAGATGGAGGAACATAACCATGCATGAATATCACTACATTATATGAAGAGAAAGTTGTTGAGACAGACAATTTGTGTGTGTGTGTGTGTGTGTGTGTGCCAGTGTACGTACATCATTGAAGGGAAACTACATGCTGTATAGAGATATCAGATTACAGCCTCTATGTCTGAGATTTCATTGTGCGCTAATTAAGCATTCTTGGAACTGCTGACAATTATGTTTTCCTCGTACATTGTAGGGGTTTTTCCCCCTCCCTCAAGAATTGAAACTAAGCTTTTTAGAATGTAAACTAGGATATTGTTTTTGAAGTTTTATGTAGTGTGCTTTATTATGCAATTTTCCAATCTTTCAAGGCAAAATGATAATATCTCCATATATCTTAGGCTTCATTGCAAAATTTTTATATGGTAGGATGTTTTGTGATACAACTGACCTACACATATGCATCAAATGTGATAACTCGAACACTTTTAAGTCATTGCTCCCAATGGTTGCCTACACAGTATGTTCACTGTGTGTCAGTAATGCTCTTTTAACTGGAGAGGTGCTCCTATTGCCTTTAAAGGAATGAAGATGGAGGGAGTTTCTGAGAATTCTTGAGCTTTGAGATGGTGATCATATGTCATAAGGACGTAAATATTAATTTCTTTATCATTTGGATATTTGAGACCTTAATGCAGGCTGCATGTGACCAGAAATTTTCCCACCCCTTGGATCATCGTCTTGGAACGGGCCTTGGTTTGGCAGCTCGGCTCCCCATTATACACTCACATTGCCTTCATACCAGGCATATTTGGTTGTGGTCGATTTCTAGTCCCTTGATACTAGTCTCACCTCCCAGACTTCTTGGCGCCCAGAGACTTGTTTCACTTCGTGTCTCGAGACGTGAAACATTTTTCAAAACTAGTCATGGACTACCTTAATCAATTTTCATTGCCCCATGGCCATTAATTGAGACTCTTAATTTGCTACTTTCATTAATATTCAATTCCACAAATATATTTGAAATAGGGAGTACTTTTAAGGTAATTTTGAATGTACATTGCATTCCAAATTTGTCTTTGCTGTCAACCAACTCTCACAAACACTCTTACTACACTAGCATACAGCTGTAAACCACAAAAGTCTGCTGTAAATTAGGATATATGTGTGTCAAAGTTTTGACTGGATGTCAACCGTAATGGTGTTTGCTACAGATCTGATTTCTTAATTATTGTAATCCATAACCCCTATAAGGAACAGGATTTTATTTTTTGTTAGTTTGGTTTGCTTTGTTTTGTTTTGTTTTGTTTTGTTTTCAGATCATGTAGTCTGCAAATTACAGCTGTATTGTAATTTGTGTGATTCATACAAATTTTTGTCATTCTGACAGAATATCAAACATTTGATTGCAAAATGAAGTGGCCTTTAAACAGTATATTTTGTCCACTCAAAACCCTTCTTGATCGAGCAAAGTTTTAAAGGCTCTCAGACATGTGTGATCAATGAAGACACATACAATAGACCACTTGTCATACTAAAAAAAAAAAGAAAAAAATTATGCCTCCGGCGATACTTCGTTGCGGAGGCATTTAAAAAAAGTCCTCAATTTCTGGATTGTCTTGAGTTATTTATTGCTGCAGCAGATTCGGTTTCTGTAGCTAGAATTTACATGTACCTTGATTGAGTTTCGCTTGAATTTTCAATGTATTTGCAAGCTATGAGCGTCCGTACAGCTGTACATTGTAATATAATGCTTGTGATGCTTCACTTTTGTAAGTCGTGGTGGATGTTGTCTTTACGTCACGTACCACATTGTGTAACTTTCGAGAAGGAGTTTCACATAATCAAAATATGAATGAATAGAGGATTATATCTTCTGATTATCACACAGTGTACAATTAAAGGCATTATTTACCATTTACAGATGAAACAAAAACCTAGTTTTAGTGCTTTAGAGTAGTTCTTAAAATGTGAGTTAGGGATAGGAACAACCAATATGAAAATGTAAATCAGTATAATTGATAAGTATTATTAGATATACAAAATGTGAACAGTAGTTATAATAAAATTGTTTCTGGACTAGACTGTATACAGTTTTGGTTTATTGAGAAAAATAGTGATATCTCCTTATATTTTCGGCTTTATTGCAAAATTTTCATATGGTAGGATGTTTTTTGATACAACTGATCTACATGTATGCATCAAATGTGATAAACTCCAACACTTTTTAAATCACTGCTCTCAATGGTAAACAATACCTTTAAGGTATTACTTTCACAGTCATGTATGTGATGTCTGCACAATCTTCTATGACATTTGAGAAAAAGTTTATTTTAGTTATGAGCATGTTTGCAATTTATTGTTATCATACAGTCAGTGCATCATTTCTGCTGCCGTAGAACTTGCAGTTGATGTCGTGTTTGTAGATCAATGTAGCAGTTTGTTGTGCTTTGCATGATGCAACATGAGAGGCTGAATTGCAAAGACTAAGAGTATGTCTTTGTGTGTTGGAAGCTCAACCAGGAGACTGGCATTGGTTATGCAAAATTAGGACAAGCATGTTTGGGTCAGATTTATCTACATGTCAATTAATTCAGCCAATAAAACCATGACAGGGTTTAGTACACCTTGTGACCCATTTTTGCCAGGTCTGAGAAAAAGGTTGCATAGTCTTTGTTTCAAATTCACAATCTATTGTACTTGTAGAACATACAATTGAATATAGACGGTACAATGTATGAACATGCCTCTAATGCATGAGGGATGGATATATCCAGTATTGTTTTTGCTGATGGAGGTCTGGTAGAGGAGACTACAAATTGTCTTTGTTCTGGTTATTTTTAGGTGCCGAGTACACTTGTATGGTACAGACGAGAATCAAGATGACATGCTGCTAGTACATTGTAAACCCCAGACAGTGTAGGCCTACAGATTGTATGTTAGTCACACAGTAAATGCGACTTGGGAAACACTGCCAATTAATTCAGTCAGATGTGATAAGTAACAGACGAGTTTCAGCACATTAATCATATCTGTGGAAATTTCACCTCTGGCATTTCAACACATGTAGGGCCTTTCAATGCAGATATGGTATTTCAGTGCTTGCAGATTTGTAGATATATTCATGGCTATTTCCTTAGGACCTACAATGTGTAGGAGTAGGCTAACATTCAGTGAACTTGTTCGCATCACATACAAGCACTGGTACCTTTTGATACAAGGGAAATCCAGTCTATGTTCATTACTTGTAATTATGTTAGGCAAGCCTTGGGCAGGCTTTTTGAATGGTCAGTAACAACCTACTATGGTAGTAAGATATGCATAAATGTTGAATATGAAAGTGGTAATAATCTTGCGCATTAACAAGGGTGGAGCTGATATTTACCTGATACTCAATTGTTTGCATGTTACAGTGTGTGTACTGGTATGTGCATGTGTTGGGGGGGGGGGGGGGGGGGGGGGTATGCCCTTCATCGAAGTAATGTAATCAAATACATATGTGAGTTTAATTATACGTAAGATACTTAAGTATCTCATTTTTATGCCTCAGCCCGAAGGGTGCCGGAGGCATTATTCTTTCATGTTTCTGTTGACAGAGTGATATTTCTGAGCCTCTAACGAGAAATTTGCAGTCATGAAATATGATATGTTTGCCATCATGAAATATGATATGTTTGCCATAAAGTCGTGTCAGAGATGCCACATCATAGTATTGGGGTGCGTTGACTCCTCTCTTCTTTTTAATATGTTGCTTAAAACTAGAGCATACAATTCTTAGAAGCACTCAAAAATTTACCTTTCACCATTTGTTTGGGAGTAGGTTGAGATCACAACTGCAGAGTGATTTTGATCGCAGTACACACCTTTTATTCCAGAATAGCCCTCCCTGTTCAGCGTTGTGAGACTGCAGAATGTTACTGTATATGCTGTTATTTTCGCGTACAGATATTTTCGTGAATGACAAGACCATAGACATCTTCGCGAGATGTTGTTTTCGCGAACTGACGCCGACGCTTATGTTAATGCACTATTAACAGGGCGCATGGAGACATTTTCGCATGTTGTTCAATTCACCACCCAACTGTGATTCGCGAAATTCGCGAAAATAACAGCTTATACAGTACTTGATGATCTATCGTGCCCTTTGCAATCATATTTTCCATCAAGCTGCATGCAATTCACGCTAGTGTGGAAGATTGCTGTGGCCCGATTTGTCTATTATGGATAATCGATTGTGAAAAATTACATAACAACCACGATCAGGTAAGTTCTGAGATCATGGACTTCCTGTGAACCTTTTTTTAAAAATATTCCACATTTTTGTCATTACCCTAGTAAAAATCATGTTATTCCAGCACTATTCCACACATTTATGAATATGTGTACAGTATTGTAGATATTAGAGCTAAAATTGACAGTTCTGCAGGCATACAAGAACTATGCTGGTTGATTGTTATTTGTGGATTTCTTTCTGTCCCTCTTTCTTTGCAGGGTTTGAGTCATCTCCATGCCAACCATGTCATCCACAGAGACATCAAAGGTCAGAACGTCCTTCTCACAGAAGATGCAGAGGTCAAATTAGGTGAGATGTTCGTTTGTTTTCGTCTGTTTTCTTTACTCTTGTTTTTCTTGTTGGTAAGCCAGGGTCAAGGAGGGATATTGGGGACTTTTCGATTTCATGTCCTGGACATGGACGGCGAGATAATGATGTCATTTATAGGACCTGCGCATGCTCCAAGTTCTCTAGCATGTCCACCACCAGAATCGAGGACGTGTCTTCCAGGGGTTTCACGTGCTAGATTCAGGACGGGAATGACGTCATCGCTTGGCACACCAATTGCCAGCCCGCGGGAGGGGACGGGGCCATGACGTCATAACAGTACATCGTGAACGGCGTGCACTGAAAATCGAAATGGGTGATAACACCACCGACATAGCAAGTTGACTGCAGTTAGTTGGAACCGCTCTAGTACAAGAAGGGTGTCCGCGTCCACGCAGTCGAAAAGTTCCTATTTTGTCCAGTGACATCATCCACAAGGAGCTGCACATGTAAGAAATCCTCACATTTCTCAGCCTCGGCTGATCGGTCACAGTGGACTTAAAGTTTGTGTTGGCATGAATCCGAAGCCTGGAGGAGTTTCTAGTCAGTATAAATAGTTAACTATAGCATCAGTTCAATTTGGTTTATTTTACTCTTCCATTTGTGCACCTTGAGTGCTGATTGGTACAGAAAACTCTACAGCATTAAACAAGCTGTCCAAAGTTCCTGGTACAGAAAGAGTTAAAGACATCAGATTCAGGGTTCTATATAACTTTTTTTTTTTTTTCTAACCACTTGCTCGGTCAGGCAAGCAGATTTTCAGATTGTTGGAGGACACTTGCCTGATTATGAATTTTACTTACCCAAAGAGAAAGTCCAAAAATATAAGAAAATGATTTCGAAAATCACTTGTAAGTCAAGGTAGGGCTGCACACTAAGCTATTTTTCTACTGGTCTGACCTGTCTGTTGGACCTGTAGGTACCCAGTTTTTAAATTTTTATTAGTCCAGTCCGGAAAAAGTTACTGGTCCAACAGTGATTTTTACAGGTCAGGAACTATCAGACCAGTGCCAGTGTACAGTGTTGGTCAAGGGCTTGATAAAAGACAATCATTTGAATAAACAGCACACATTGATTCACATGCTTGAACACATTGGAGTAACAAAATTGGTTCGTTGGAGACTTGATGTTGCATGGCATTGGGGCTTTTTCCAGTAAGTTTTGGAAAGTTGCTGAAATGGAATTGAAGTGCATTGCATCGCTCAGTAGTCATCATCTTTGGGCTTATATATGATTGACTTTGTGGGCTTGAAGGGGGCGGGGGGGGGGGGGAGTAAAAAAAAAGGTGGCTTCAAAACTTTTTGCTTGCCCAGTTTGGGCAAGCATTTTTTTCTCATTGTTCCAAAATACTTGTCTGACTGTAATTTTTTTTTTCATTTGCCGTGGGCAATTGGGCAAGTGCTTATGTAGCTTCCTTCCAGATTACAACATGCACTCCTTTAAAAGGACATGAATAATTTCAGACATGGATTCATTCATTTTATGTCCTGTCTTCTTTGGGCACCACACAGTAAAGTGAATGGTGCCAGAAATTATGGATTATTTGTGGAATACCATCCACCAGAATAAACGTGCAAGTATTGAGAAACCTGTTTTGATTTAGTCATGAGGACTGGAGGTATCTCGTTTAAATCTTCCGGCGTCGTATCAGAATATGACGATGGGGGAGGGGCTCTGCCATGTCGTCTGCTTTAACCCATTGAGGACGGGCTGATTTTGCTACAACGCGCATTTCCCATAGACCCCTGCCCGAGTATACTCGGGACTCGTCTTCAACGGGTTAAACCAGCCCAACTTGGTTCTGTGATCGTATCACATGACTCTGTGGATATTTTTAAATGCGTGTGTGTGTGTGTGTGTGTGTGTGTGTGTATTTTTTTTTCTTCTTGAGATATTGAGTTAGACTCTTCTGAAGGCTGCATTGCTCGTGGGACTGGAGGGACTCAACGAGCGATGTATTGATATTCCGAGCCAGCCGTGGCTGTCGTCTTGGCTGGGTCTGCCGTGCATCAAAGATTTGCATAATGAATTGCTAGTGCCGAGTGGCAGACTTTGATGTTTTTTTTTTTTTTCCTTTTTTTTTAAGGAAAAAAAAAGAAGAAGGTTGAAGTAGGGGCGGAGAAGCCAAATTATGCTACTTTATTGCTCATGATGCATGCTTGATATATTTCAGTAACAACTAAGAAAGAATATTTTATCTCCTCTTTGGGCAAAGGTGTAAAGGGGGAGTTGGGCATCTCTGGTAAAGCTTTTTTTATTTTGTTTTTTTGAAGGAGGAAATTCACACAGACTATTATTTTCAAGTGACTGATGATTTTGATGACATAATGGGAAAGCTGTCTGTGAGGGGAGGATTTTCTAAAAAATTTCTGAACATATATATAATACTTACTTTGTGTTTCGGGTGATATATATAGTATTGTTTTTCTAGCATATCATGTGGTATGTAATTGCAAGGTCACATACCATTGTGCATTCCTGAACACGTACACATACGAATCTACTCAAAGGTGCCCTTTTGCTGTACTCTCTGTTTTGTCATGAAGTGGCATACATAAGAAAGTGAAAGCATTCTAAAGTTCAACTCAGGCACAGTACACTGATATGAAACATATCTATCTATCTCGCAATCTATGTATCCATCCATCTGTCTATCTGTCTATCTATCTATACAGTATGTCCCCAAAAAAATTACAACGGGGCCCTCCGCAATGATATCTTTAAAGATAGTGAATCAATCTAAATACAAATTCAGGGTATGAAACTATAACTCATTGCCCACATCTTGCAGAAAACCCCATTCGAAATACAAAATTTTGTAGAGGATGTCGGGAATCTCTTCTGTCCAAGTTCTGTCTATTGTTCACACACAAGATCATCGAAATGCTAAACTCGGAAGAATCTGATTCATGACATTTTTACGCTTTACAACAATCCACATTTCTCTGTGACCGCTTAACCAAATCGAATGGGGATTTCTGCAAAATAGAGCTAAAATGTTTTATAAAATGGGTTCATGAATGTAGCCAATAGGAAGTGCTGAAATGAGTCACGTGTGCTTTGGTTATTCTAGTCCCATTGCACTGCGTGTTAAATCCTATTGCCGATCGTCTGTGCGCGCGGCCTGGCGGCTCCTTTGAATTGTATGCATACGCGCTGTCAATCCTGTAAACAACTTAGTTCGGGCTGCGCTGCCGGCCGGCCGGCCTTTCTTCCCTTGTGCTTAACGTAGTGTGGCGTACGTATACTCTTAATATGTACAGTACAGTAGACCAAGCGTTGTGGGACCGGACGCATACATGGAGTCACTTTGAAGGGCAAATCCAACGATTTAGCAGGTTAATTCTCACGCCGTTTTCAGAGTATGTTGTCTAGTAGGCCTATATGAGGAGTCTGTATCAAGTCTTTAAGGTAAAGGGTGCATATTCTATGTAAAATAAGTAAGTTTTCATGCGGGAACTTAAGTGTCCGGAAACCCAACCCCCCATCATACTTATACTGTATGTGCGGGATTTCCGAGTGCGACGTGCGTAAATGTTTGGGACAAACATCTTCGGACGTCTTGACCCACAAAGGTACGTGAAAAACGCTGAAAAATGTTGTTAGTTTTCGAATTTTCGACCCATTTTATAAATCAAATGATGCACAGGATTATTTCGTGGCGTTAGTGGAGGCGTAGCTCACTCTATCCTGTGCATCATTTGTATAATATTTCAAGACCCTGAAGTAGCATTTGAAAAATTTAATCATATTGGGCATTATCAATGCGAAAATCTTATTGTAATTTTTTGGGGGACATACTGCTGTAAGTCGCCCCAAAAATTACAATCAGATTTTCGAATTGATAACACCTATTATGATCAACCTGTGTACGTGCTACTTCAGAGTCTTAAGGTATAACATCTTAGCTCTATTTTGCAGAAAACCCCATTCAATTTGGTTAAGCGGTCACAGAGAAATGTGGATTGTTGTAAAGCATGTCATGAATCGGATTCTTCCAAGTTTAGCATTTCGATGATCTTGTGTGTGAACAATAGACAGAACTTGGACAGAAGAGATTCCCGATATCCTCTACAAAATTCCGTATTTCTCTTTGACCACTGAAGCAAATCGGATGGGGTTTTCTGTAAGATGTGGGCAATGAGTTATAGTCTCATACCCTGAATTTTTATTAAGATTCATTCACTATTTTTTAAGATATCATTGCGGAAGGCCGCGTTGTAATTTTTTTTGGGACATACTGTATATCTATTATTTGTCTATCTATCTGTCTGTCAATCTACCTATCTATCTGTCTATCTATCTATATCTATCTATCTAGATCTATCTATCCATCTATCTACCTATCTATGTATCTGCTGGTACCCATCTATGTATCATCTTTCTTTCTATCTATCTATCTATCTATCTATCTATCTATCTATCTATCCTATCTAGCTATCTACCTACACTTATCTGTGTGTGGGTTAAAGTTCAAATCAAGCATTGTACACTAACATGAAACATTTATCTGTCTATCTGTTATTCTATCAATCAATCACTCAGTCTAGCTGGCTGTCAATGCAATCTCTATCTCTTAATCCATTGAGGACGGACTGATTTTGCTATAACACGCATTTCCCATGGACACCTGCCCGAGGATACTCAGGACTCGTTCTCAAACGGGTTAAAATATGAATGACGTGATTATAAACAGGAATGCGAAGACATCAGAAGCACTACTGTAAACGTCAATATTTTCGCGCGATTAATTTTGTGCTGAGCGGCTCGAAAACATATTCGCGGGTTCTTAAATTCGCGCTCGGCAGCGGGTTAATACACAGTCGCTGTTTTCATCCAGCGATGCCAGCGTACGATAAGCGACGTAGCGAGCGGCGCGAGTGCGAGTACAAGCGCTCAACTACGTAGTACTGTACATGTATTTTAGTCGATACAGGTACATGTTCTGTAGGACTAGTACTGTAGTCGCGGGGATAGCACACCAATCGGCCGTGGGCTCGGTGCGTGCGATGATACTGCTATATGCGTAAACATGTCTGTACAACGTAGCAGTATCATCGACGAAGCGCACCAGGCCGTTCAAAATGTGCATAGAAAATTGCGAAGATATATTCGCGCTAGCTGAACGTAGCGCGAAATCCGCGAAAATTAATATACCGCGAAAATTTCCACGTTTACAGTATCTCAAGGGTACACCAAGTCATTGTCTCTTGACTCATCATATCTCATCATTTTCTCATCATTTTTCTTTTCTCAGTGGACTTTGGGGTCAGTGCTCAGCTGGACAAAACCATCGGTAGGAGAAACACCTTCATCGGGACGCCCTATTGGATGGCGCCGGAGGTCATCGCCTGTGACGAGAATCCCGATGCCACGTACGACAACAAGAGTGACTTGTGGTCGCTGGGTATCACCGCCCTGGAGATGGCGGAGGGACAACCTCGTAAGATGGACTTTTGACTTTTTAGAACCATCACTGGCTGTCGGGCAAAAGCTCGGTAGTCTAGTGGATATGATACCTGTATAGTGATCAGGACGTTGTGGGTTCAAATTCCATCCGAGTGTGTATGCCCATGATTTTTTATCGTGGCTACTACTCAAACTCTGAATAGCCTTATCGCTGTTTTTATGTCAATGAAGGGCAATATGTCAGTTAGTTGCAGTGAATTTCTGCGTGTTCTTTAAATCTGGCTACACATGTCAAAATGATTATGATAATATTCCCTTGCCATGTAAAATATTTCATCCACTGGCCAGATCTCTGTATATGCATTCTGTGTCCTGTAGTCATGTACTGTGTTCATCCTTCAACTTTGTATGTGTGTAACCAAGGCAAATTGTAGACCCCCCCAAAATTAAGATCATCTTTTGAAGATTAGTAACAGTCTGTAATTGATAACAATAAGAAAGCTGCTGGTGCATTAACCTGTTGCCCACCAAGCGTAGTATGCCCTGTGCAAAATCTATGGACATTTCTAAATTTCCTTGGGAGTGGTTTTACTAATTGCATGTTCACGTGTAAAATGTGTCTTTTTGTTTCTGACTTTTTCATTTACAGCTCTCTGTGACATGCATCCAATGAGGGCGCTATTTCTGATTCCCAGAAACCCTAAACCAAAGCTCAAGTCAAAGAAATGGTAAGTTGCTCGCCGACAAAAGCAGTCAGCAAAGGTAATTCATGGAGTATGTGTGAATTTGCAGCTCCTCGGCACCCACAGAGAGTGTGGAATGACAACCCTACAAATACACACTTGTGGAACTATGTAATAAAAAGCATACATTTATCCCTATATGTGGGACTATGCGATAAAACATGGATATGCCCCTATATGTGGGACTAATGAACAAAACGTGCATTTATCTCAATATTTAGGACTCAATAAAATGTACATATATCTCCATATGTTTCAGCATGGGTTAACAACCATTAGTCCCTCTGAGTGTTTAGCTGTGCCCTTTTTTCAAGAAAATGAAATTAAAAAATAAAAATGTACATATATATCTCCATATGTTTCAGCATGGGTTAACAACCATTAGTCCCTTCGAGTGTTTAGCTGTGCCATTTCTTCAAGAAAATGAAATTATCACCAAATGGCAGGGCCCTCTGGTAGAGCAGTGGCAACACTGAAGAGGCTACCCTGGGTAAATAAGACCTTATTATTATTATTATTATTATTATCCAAAAGTGGCTCTCTCCTACGAGGCATTCCAATAAAGGGATGCAGTCCTCACGAAATTTAAAAAAATATGTTGTTGTTGGTACCTCCAATGAACTACTTTCATCAAAAACAAACTTTCAAATCACCAAATAAGCTCGTACATTTCGGTTAAAAAAGTGTGACTCTGCAAATGAGCAAGTCTTGGCGGAGAGTCATACGTCATCGATGCACAACTCTTTCCAGCGGTGTTCTGCTCGTCATCCCTAGTTATTTATAAATACATGTTAACTATTTATTTTTATATTAATTGTATATTATATATAAATAAGCTTGAAATATTTTGTTTGAAATAATAAAACCACATATTGTCACATTTTATGAAAAAATTAGATATGATCATTTTGAACACTTAAATTGGTTTTCTGAGGCACGGCTGTCAACTTGAGAGTAGGGCATCAATGACGTTGCACCTTTTGGCAGGCTCTTACACAATCGCTTGCAGGAATTATTTTTTAAAAATCGCGTTCGGAGACAATTTTTGATGTCCACGCGTATAAATTGGTGAAAGGTTATATTTTTTACTCTTCTTAATTATCAGTACAGTGAGAATCTCAGGACTGCTTCCCTATAACCGCAGAGTGAGACCAATTCCTTCGTTTTATCATTTCTGTTTGCTGTCCTCGCTAGGCGACTTGAAACTCATGATCCTAATAGCATTAATCATTGAATACCACAGTTTGATCCATCAAGGCCAAAAGGAATTACAACCACTTGGGGATTTTTTTGTCATTGAAAATACAAAGTTCAACGAGCCGGCCACTTTTGAATCCATGGTGACAGCGAGAAATAGCTATTTGAGAGTGGTCTACCTAGAGATAGTGTTTTGATTGTGAATCATATAGCCAAGGGTGGTGAGAACAAGTTTCGCTGTTGTTAGCCAAAGTAATGCTTCTCTCTTCTTCTGCTTCTTCTTTGTTGACACTTAAAGATACTGGTTTCACATTGTGATGTTGAGATTTTCAAAGTTGTTGAACTTTGCTTACTGTGTAGCCTGACATGTTGAGAAATATAGGTGAAGAGACACTCAACAGAGTTTTGAAAACTAGTACTGTCAGTATCAGGATTTTTGTTAACAAATATCACTATGGGAGTGAATGTTTTCTGAATTGGTTTATATTAATACAACTGTCATTGGTAAAGAGAGTAAAGAAAATCCTTTCATTCACAACTTTTTCGCTTGTCTTTGGCTGTTTACTAATCAATTTCAGCTTCAGTTTTTCAAAGCTTCATTTTAGATGACATGAGAAACACTGCTGGCAGCATTTTGAAAAATGCAACCAAGATTTTAATTTCTTTCAGATAAGAATGTATTGCCAAACAATGCCTATATAAAGTGTCACATAGGTTTGTGAGCTCAAATTTTAGACAAAGCATGATACTTTTTGTTTCACCGTGTCTTTGATATTCTTAATGGCTGTATTTGATGCCAAAAGAACGCACACACGATTCGACAAATGTGCTCTTGTAATAAACAAACAAACAAAACAAAAAGCATTTAAAAATATAAAGTTGTAAAGAAAGGAAATATTGAGTCACTACAGGTTTGTAAATTGTAGTAGTTATCATGATTTCATATTCCAGCAGTTTGTGTAGTCTGTCTGCGTTTTTAGTCATTTGATATTTGCTCTCTACAGTATACCGTATAACTGCCATATATTTTGAGGGGTTTTATTTGCGCAAATTTTGCGAGGCAGATTGTATTTTTAGAATTTAACAACATGCAAAACATATCAACTCTGATCCCGACATGAATGTGATCCACATGCTTACATGTACTGGTATGCAGTACATGTACCAGGCATGTGATAATAGTTTAGTAGGCGCACCTACTGTGTGAATGGATGCACATACTTTCCAATTTCTCCGTCCATTGCTGTGCTTTATATTCGTGAATTTAAACATGCGCAAAATTTGGGGGAAGTCTTGAATCATAAAAAAAAACAACTTGCAGATATATAGTGATGTATAGGTAATGGTGTGATCATAATCATCACTAATTCAAAGTATTCTATCAATTTAGAACAAAAGAAATCAACATTTAAAAACAATAACAACTTTATGTGCACTCAAAATATTTATCAATGTAGAGAAAAAAATTGATATTTAAAAACTATAGCACCTTTATCTGCACTCAAAATCTTTTATCATCACTAATTCACATGATGGTTCCTCATCACACAGGAGTAAGAAGTTCCAAGACTTTGTGGACAAGTGTCTGGTGAAAAACTACCAGCAGAGGCCGGACACCAACCACCTCCTGAAGCACTCCTTCATCAAGGACCTCCCCAATGAGAGACAGGTCCGCATCCAGCTCAAGGACCATATAGACAGGACCAGGAAGAAGAGAGGTGAGACTCAGGAGACATCTTGTGGTTGCTATGGAAACGAGAGGTTGCTTACCATGCGGAGATGACAAGTCGATGAGGAGGGGTTGGAAAAGTGGAGCTTCATCTTTTTTGCTCTTTTTTTTCCTTTCCCCCTCAGCCTTCTGATACAATGTCACTGGCTGTATTTGAAATCACAAGTTTGAGATCGTGAATTTCAAGTCTGAAAGGATGATGCAAATACTGATCCCCCCTTTGTTTGTGTTAAACTGTTAGTTTTGCTATTCTTACATGCAATGCGTCAATGACAGTGATTATGATTTTGAAAGCTTAACTAGATTTAGACACACTCATGCCTTTGAATGGAGGGTCTGAGTGCAGATCATTGAATAGCACAGTAACTGTGAGTTTTTTGATCACTTGTTTTTCAGAAACGTGTGCCCCTACTCCTTATTTTAGCAGAAGGCTGGAACAAAGACAAAATGCAGCAATGGTCATGAGTTTTAAGCCACAACTGAGCTGAGAAACCATTGTTCCTTCCTTTGCTTCAGCAAAGGGCAGTAGTGAAGACAAGAAATGCAGCAGTAGTTCTGAGTTTGTAGTGATAACTGAGCCGAGAAACTCTTGTTCCTTTCTTTGTGTTGCAGTGGAGGACCTGAGCACAGACTTCGAGTACAGCAGTAATGAGAGTGAAGAAGAGCGAGAGATCGAGGAAGAAGGAGAACCCAGGTGAGGGCAGCAGATACCCATCTCCAAAAATGTTCGAAGAGGTGGAAGGAGATGGTGGGGGGGGGGGGGAGGAGGAAGCGTTGTGGTCACATGTTCTGAGAGAACTTGTGCAAGTGTTAAAACTGCAGAGATGCCAACTGTTACTTTTTATGCAGTATATTTTCTCCACAAATATGCCTTTTCTCTCATCAGAATACTACAGTGCTGTTTAAAAGGTTTGTACCCCTGAAACTGGTTTTCTTTTGCTTCCAGTTTCGACCAAATTTGGGGAGTCAAGGATGCGGGTGAGCCTGAGGGAGAAAGTTGGCAATCTTTTGTTCTCGTAGGACCTCCAAGAGTCTAAGAAACATTCAAAAAGGGGGTTCCTAGTGGAGCAGAAGTGTACCTTTAACCCCTCATCTATTTCATTTTGCCCCACTCCATAATAAGTGTTTGACAGGTATCAACTTTGCACAGCAAATTAAACTGCAGTATGCCATATGCACTCAACCAAACCCTCTTATGAGAAGAGGTATGGCTAGAAGATATGCCTCCGAGATCCCTCTTTCATGCAGGGTAAATTTTTAGCCATTGGCATGAGGAGGCCCAGTACCATGTTAGCTGACCTTTTGTATCGTAATGCCTGCTTGGACTTATTGAGGCACAAGAAAATCAGTGAGGGTAAAGATTCTAGAATAGTTGACATTATGGTGCTCTTACTATGTGAGTGTGAATGGGTCAGAGTTCTCAACATCGTCTACTGCTCTATGTGTGCGTGCCTTTCACATAAAGCTGTTCATCATGAGTAAAACATTCCTTTTCCATTTTTTTCTGTCGCTTGTGTCCAGCTCCATCCTGCCGGGTCCCAGCGAGTCGACGCTCCGCCGAAAGTTCCTCCGACTGCAGCAGCAGGACCAGCAGGAGGAAGGGGGTCGGCGGCGGCTGGAGGACGGCCCCACCAAGTACAAGCCCCCCAACGCTCTCTGCCCCATCCCCAGCCAGGCCCCCCAGCCCCAGGCACCCTCCAGCAGGGACCAGCAGGCCAAGGCGCAAGCCCGGCTGAGCCAAGCCGTCGGTAAGCATGGGGAGACCCTCCGCTCCAGTAGAGGGGCGAATCTTATTACCCTCTGGTATACTTTTAACCCCTTCCTCCTCTTTTTTGTCTGTACAATCACACTTTTCCTCCCATTTTTTGTCCTTAAGACTTACAAAACATTTAAAATCATGTAAAGAGACATATCAAAACAAATGGTGAATGAAATACCGTATTCATGGAGAACTGAGGTTAAAATTATACTTCATATTTTCTGAAATATTGTAGACATCCCAACATAATGGGGTTGGGTATTGAGACATAGTTCTCAGGGTGTTGTATTCCATGTGAATTTATCCTGTGGTGTAGGTCATGCTTCAACAGCCCCCACATACAATATCTAGAAAATGGAAATAAGTCAAAATGTGACAATTTCCATCCATTCCAATATCCTCACATTGTCTGTTCAGTTCCCTTGCCCAACTTGTCTGTTGGAACTTTTGTACATATTTTTTGTTCGTTAACATTTCATATGCCCAGCTGCTTGCCCTATGATTTTGCTTGTTTGTTTTGTCCTGTACATCCAGATGATATCAGTATGTTTATAGCGACTTTTGGGAGTGGTTTAACACTGGTAGCATTGGTATTTATGAAAAACTATCCTAATCGAAATGAACAAAGTAGTTGCTTATTTGTGCAATTGTGCGCCATGAAGTTGATTACTTGATTTCCTGTGCATGTGGTTTTTGTTGTTGTCATAATGTCTAAATGGTTTGCATGATGGTAAAACTAGTGGGTACTGCATTAACCAGTGGTTACTGAAGCCTAATTCAACTCTATGGTAGCTTTGAAAATCAAATACCAAAATCACTGGTGACACTAAAAGATAGTGACTGCCTAGCTTCAGGAATTAAGGTTCTTCATTGGACACTCTGGTGTATATGCTACACCAACTATTAATTTCTCCAAAGACTTCACCATAGAGTAAGTGTAGTGCCACTACTGAATTGAAGTTAGATTTTTAACATTTGTACTCCCATTAGATGGTCAACAAACTCCAAGGTATAAACTTGGAGAAATAACCAATAAATCTGCTAGATCCACATTTAGGCCAGCACTTTAGCAGCTGTGCACTGAGTTTGACAAGTAACCAGGAGAAACTTTGCACAAGTCACATGATTTCAGTTCATTTTGCTCAAAGCTGGTGCTTTGTCATACAGTCAGACCTGTTTAAGCAGCCATCAGTCTATTATAAAGTGTAGCGCAGGTATGAAGTGATGGTGTTGAATTCGCCACCAACCTGTCAGTAGTGGCCACCTGTTTATAAAGGCCATCTTTCACTATTTTTTTTTTTTCGATTGGTAGCTGTTTTAAGCAGGTTTCACTGTATTTAGCTAGAAAATGCTTGATAAGTTGCAGTCCGCATGATAGGCTTCATACAATTAGACACCATGGAAGAATGCTCACTTCTTGTTCTCTGTTTGTATAGTTTCCTGTGCATGACTCGCCCAATGTTTGTGACACTTTTGTTCCCTTTCCCCCTTTCCTACTCCCACCCTCTTGTTCGCTGCCCTCCTTTACCCCGCCTTTCAACTTTTCTCCCCCCCCCCTCCCTTACTCCTCCATGCCCCGCCCATTACCCACACCCCCCTTTGTCTTGCCTACCACCCACTCCACAGAGGGTTTTACCCCTCCCTGCTCCCCGAAAGTGGGAGTCCGGGGGAAGGTGTCTAAGCCTCAGCCCGTTCAGTTGAGCGACGTGGGTAAGTTGATAGGGTCGTGTGCTACCAACCATGTGGGTCTCACATTGTATGTCCTCTGCATGCACTGACACTCACCCAACAAACAAAGTTTCATTGATCTCCTGCCCCCCCCCCCCCCCCATTTTCTTTTCCTAAAAATTGATGAATTGAATCACAAGGTACAGGCAAAACCAACCTCTCACCATTCTAAATCTCCTGCTGTGGTAGAAGCAGTTTCAAAAGAAGATTTAAAAGGAAATAGAGAGACATTTGGTTGATGTCCCAATGAATCTTTGGATAACAAAATAACGAACAACGAAATAGAAATTAGGGCTGCAACGTTATCCACTCTATGTATTTTCATTGTTAATTTGTTCGATTATAATGAAATTTCGATATAACGAAAGAAAACTGCCAGTCCCGAGGACTTCATTAAAGCGGGAGTCCACATTAGTAATATCTTTTTCTTAAAAGGTAGAGTTTGCTAGATATTGTCATGAGTTGAGATTGAATGAAAAGTTGATCCTTTTTGCATTGTGCCTGTGCATCCTTCTTGCAAGAAAGAAAATTGATACAAGAAGTGTATTCTTTGCAGAGGCAAGGTTGGACATTTCTTCTACAAACCCCATCATAACACAACCATCACATGTACATCAATTATATGTATTTAAACATTATCCATGTACAGCCCTGATTCCCATAAACTCCCTCTTAACCTGAAACTTGTAACTGATATTAACTTACAGATGGATATTACTAAATACTGATGTTAATGTATCATTTACCAATCTAAATATATAGCACATGGCAACTTCTTGCATTCTTTTAATAAATTTTTGCAATCAGTTTGATATTGGCAGTGATCATTTTGAAATATCACTGTAACACACAACTCCATTGTGATTTTAATTTAATCATTGAAAGTTTCAGATTCTATGCCCTTTTGGTATGACTTAACCTAACTTCATTGTATTTATCAATTCATCTAATTGTTAATAGGTGCAATAAACATAACATTGAGAGCTTGACTTTATGAAACAGAACAAAACAAAACAAAAAGTGAAGAAAAAATGCTCTTGATTCATATATCATATCACTGTGTGCAGAATCATTCGTTGCCTAGAAAAATACTCCTCATCCATGTACAATGTACATTCTAGAGAAAGTTCATGAACTGCAAAACGATTTTAAAAATGTATATTTACCGACAACATTGCTTGCTGTGGAACAGACATTATGTGTCTTGACCCATCCCTCCCAGCTTTTTCCACAGTCTGTAATTCTCTTTCCTGCACAATGCTCCCCATATCTCGGACACACTTACTACTTGTGGGCTGAATGTTGGGGTCAGGGCTGAATGTTGGGGTCAGGGTTCACGACTCGGCTGTGTCACAGTTTTAACAGGGCTGCCCATCTTATAAACCAAATATAATGATGTGTAAGATAAAGGGACATGTGCACAGGTACATGTAGCATTGTGCTTACAGAAATCTTACATTGCAGTCAAACCTTTTGTCATCAGCTTTGCTGTACATACACACACTTGATTGTGACTCCTTTAAAGATGAACACATTGTTGAGTGAAAACCTTTCCCACACACAGCTGTTCATTACATCATTGTGTGCGTTGGATCTCCAAACGTGGTTCTGTCACATATGGGGTTTCTTTTGTGCTGACTTCACCGGTAGCACCTAGGGGAAAAAGGAAGAAAAAAAAACTGTTCCATTTTCATTCAGCAACTGTTTGCATAGAGTCATTCTTATTTGCACTTTTTTCCCCTCACTTACATGGGGTTGGCCCTTTTTTATTAGATTCAGTCCTGAAAGTATCGTGATGGGTCACCAATTTTCACAACTTTGCCCCGAAAGGTGTTGGAGGCATTATTAGATTCATTAGCCTCAATAGGTGCAGATCATATTGACCATAGTCAAGTCAAACCGCATTTACATTATTTTCTGTAGGTTGACTTTCGATAAATTCCATGCACCAGTACGGCCTTGATATGAATACAGGTACCATGGTGTTATTCCCCGTCCTTCATACTAGTAAACCTGAATCCATCCACCCACCCCATCCCCTACCCCATTCTCCCCTCTCAGCCCCCCCCCCCCCCCCACCCCCCCCCCCTTGAATGGCAAGGAGAACGTAAACCTCATGATTCTTACCTTTAATACTGAACAAAATGCCCTCTTGACTTCCTACAGGTATTTCATTTTGTATCAATTCATAATCACCCTTTTTGGTTTTTGTTTTGTCTTGCTGTATTGCAACACCAGTTTAGCATGCCTATACTCACAATATGTATCTTTGTTGTACACATCGCTTCAGTCCTTCTGGTTGTCATTAAATTTCCATTAATCACAGTGTGTATATATGTATACGTATAATGTATACGCATGTATATGTATATGTATATGTATATGTATATGTATATGTATATGTATATGTATATGTATATGTATACGTATGTATATGTATATGTATATGTATACGTATATGTATATGTATACGTATGTATATGTATATGTATATGTATATGTATATATATAATTTATGTATATTTGTGTGTATATATATGTGTCTATAAATACAACTTGGCATATGTACTGTATATGTATATGAATATGAATATGTGTACATATATTATGTATACGTTTATGTTTTGTTAACTGTAGGAGCAATCAAGAGCTGTGACCCCTTTGCTAGTAGGATTTTAAATGTTGAGATTATAACTCAAGAAGGGTCCCACAAAAACCTCAATAGTACAAAGTTTGCATGTCTTTCAATGAACCTACTGTATGTCATCACAAACCGAATTGAAATAGGTTTTATTTTCTCTCTTCCTGTCGTTTGAAATGACATGCAACCCACAAAGTGCTTGACAGATCATACATGTATCTTATGTGTATCAGCATAGCTGGCCTAGATGCAGACAGGATTTAGACTACACAGTGTTTTTACTTGTACTGTATCAATGAACAACAACAACAACAAAAAAAATGTTCGTCTTAAACATCCCATGGGTGTGATTCCTCTTTTGATGTTCTATTAAAGGAAGTATGTGATGAATGATCATTGAAAAAAAAGTGATCATGTCAACATAATGATGATAGATGAAAGAATTTTTAATAGATACTGAAACTGCAACCAGGTAATGGAATAAGTGAATAAATCTATATACCATGTACTTGTGAGAGTAATAGGCAGCAGTGGAAGATACACCCACACACACAAAGATACACATACACATATGCTACATGCATACATCCACTTTTAAAGGCATAATTTACCATTTGGAGATGAAACAAAAACCCAGCATTAGTGCTTTAAAATAGTTCTAAAATGTGAGTTAGTGATAGAAACAACCACTGTAAATATTTAAATCAGTAAAATCAATGTTAGTACAACTGTATTGTTAAATATACAAAATGTGAACAATAGTTATAATAAAAATGCTTCCAGACTAAACCGTCTACAGTTACGGTTTATTGAGAAAAATACTGATGTTTCCTTATATTTTAGGCTTTATTGCAAACATTTTATATGGTAGGCTGTTTTGTGATACAACACAACAGACCAACACATATGCATCAAAAGTGATATCTTGAATTTTTTTTTTTAATCACTGCTCCCAAAGGTAAACTGGACCTTCAAAGTGCACTGCACACATATAAACTTCCATGTGTGCATGCAGAAAATCAAGCAACATGCATGGGCTTGGTGGGATGGGGGGGGGGGGGGTATAGTATTTTGGAAGATAGAATTCATGAAAGTTATGACAAAAGTAGTACATGTTACTTCTCCAAGTGAATTTATGAGCATATAATTTCAAAAATTCATTTTAAACTTCATTCCTCTGATATAAACAATTACCGAGAAAGGGGGCACTAAGTGGTTTTATAATTTATGTCCAAATCCTAGCTGTCTGACCCCCCAAACAAAGCCACTACGGCATGCCAAAGGAAAGTCAATCCCATTTGTTATAATGATTTGGCTGCCATACATTTTTAGCTCTCCTGAACATTAGACATTTTTAGATACAATGTTTTGTTACCGCAACAGTGATTTTTGATATATTGCTTTGATATATTTTTGATATATTGCTTTGTGCCCTGTGTACTAAAATGTTTTTACAAAATGAGAACTATACATGTATCACTCATCAGTATCTCGTAGAACTATATACCATCCATACCTTTAACTGCTGGTGGTATAATAAGCACATTGATGTACATGCTTATTCAATGACTGTCATGCGACTACCACAACTTCTAACCACTGACCATGATATTGATGTACCGTGGGCATGCATGTCTTGCTCTGACACCCGAGGTGTCTTGTTGCTGTGGGAAGCACCGTGTACCTATTAAAACACAATTTGTTTGGTTTTCACCTCCCCCCTTACTTAACAAAACCTGTTGTAACACTTGGATACCAAATATGACACAGCACCATTATTGTGATAAGCTATAGTTATGTCAAGAGAACCATTCACAGAGATATAGAAAGATGATTAACTGTCAGAGGTTAATTTCTTGAAGACTGGCCCGGCTCGGATATACGTTGTATTAAAGGCATAATTTACCATTGTCAGATGAAACAAAAACCCAGCATTAGTGCTTTAAAATAGTTCCGAAATGTGAGTTTAGGATAGAAACAACCACTGTAAAAATTTGAATCCTTATAATCAATGTTAAGTATTGTTAAATACACAAAATGTGAACAATAGTTATAATAGTAATGTTGCCAGACTAAACTGTCTACAGTTATGGTTTAATGAGAAAAGTACTGATATCTCCTTATATTTTAGGCTTTATTGCCAAATTTTATATGGTAGGGTGTTTTGTGATACAACAGACCTACACATATGCATCAAATATGATATCTTTAAAATTTTTTGAATCACTGTTCCCAAAGGTAAACAGGACCTTTAAAGAATCCCCTTCACAAATTGCGTACAGCTTTATCACTGATCCCTGTGTAAGTACACACACAGCCAAAGGATCTCGAGTTGAGTCGGCCGTTACCGATGAACATGCATTGTGATGCACATATTCACTGACGGGCACATATTTGGTATTCGAATGTACCGCGGTGAGCAGCGATTGAAGATAGATTAAATCAGGCCACCTATGTCTCCCCATATCGCTGTGGGGTTTCTAACCTGTTGAGGATTGGCTAATTTTGCTACAACACACATTTTCCATAGACATCTGCCCGAGCATGCTCAGGACTCATCCTCAACGGGTTAATAGTATGTTATGCAGACAAGTTTGACAATTCTTTGGTGATGAAACCTTGTCCAATACTTGCTTGCAATAAGTGAGGCAAAATCCAAATAAGGTAGCAATACATTATTTGATGGAAATGATTCTTTTGGAAGTCAAGTGTAGCCTCTTCATCCAAACAGGGAATGAAAGTGAACTGTTAAAACAACACAACTATTCATTTTGTACATGATGAAAGTAAACTCTCTAATGACAGACTGGTGTATTGTTCCTTTCTTTGCTCTGACCCAACAGCTCAGAAGCCACAGGTTGCACAGTACGGCGAGGGGAAGAAACCGTCGTCCACCAGGCCGTCCAGCTTCCAGGGACCGGCCAGAAATCCCATGGTAAGTCTGGCAGCGAGCCAGGGCAAAATTGATGCCAATTCTCTGTGGTTTCTGCGTCTGATTCAGTGTTTGTGTTGTCTTAATGAAGTAGTAAGCCGATACACTTGTATGTACTCGTACAGTACGTCTGCTATATACTCACAGAGTGTTGCCAAAAGGTGATGAATGTGGAAAAAAGGAAAATAGAATTGTCCATAATGTTCTTTTCAGTTTAGGAGGGTAGGAAAGGGGGGGGGGTGTGGATCAGATTTGCTAGCTGATAGAATCAGTGATTATTCTGATTCTTTTAACCTTGATTTTATTATAATTCAATATGAACCTGAGTTGCATTGAAACATGAAGAATCGGCTGTAGAAATAAACCTTACTGGGGTTTGTTTATGAAGTCATAATCCTGTTGTAGAAATTTCTGTTAAGTAAACTTTAGACTAGATTTGAATTCAGCTCTTTATAAAACATGGTCAGAGTAGTGCATACTTTTTATGTGGCATTTGTTTATAGAGTGAACTATTCTTTTCTTTTCTTTTTTTTTCTGTTTATTCCTGTGACAATATTAAGAATTTGTATCAGAATGTTTTATGTTGTAAATTTTGCATTTGCTTTATAGTTAAATCTGAAATGTTCTTTTTGTTAGTGTTTTCTTTCTGTACGGTATAATTTTTGTTCCTTTTTTGTCATCTGTCTTTCACTATCAGTACTTTGCTACTTTGTTACTTTTTTTAAAGTGGATGTTACCGATTCATATTTTAGACTTTGTCTTATTGTTGACACCTTTAACTTTACCCAAACAAATGATATCACTTACCTTGACTATCAAACTGTCCCCATGGAAACGGCAGGTTAGCACGCGTCAGCGACAGAAGGAGGTAAATCCGGCAGACTACAAATTTAGACATTGTGCACATTGGGACTACGAGTCCAGGCATTTTGATTCTTACTTGATATATATATATATATATATCAGATTGTTTTTCTGCATCCATCCATGATGTAAACTACTCTTGCCACATTCTTTCCACAAATGGGCACCCATGTATCGAACAACTAATGTTTTCTGAAAGTCATTATGCACTCATAGTGCCGCCCAGTCAAATGGACACATGATCAATGTCATTCATACATGAACACTCCATGAGCAGTTTTCATTCACCATTTGTGACAGTGGCATTTAACTAGACTCGGGTATGCTTTGGCTCTAAATGATGGTGTAGATGTTAAACATTGTATCCCGTCTTTCATAGGGCGTTAGATGGTCCTGCAACCCAACTCATTACAGAGAAATGGAAAGTGAATAAAAAGAGTGAAGTTTCCGTTAGATTCTCACCAGTGATAGATTAGTGATTCATCAATAATGACTCTAATACATTGTAGAGTCATACTAGTCGTAATTAGAAGAAAGATTCAGCAATTATTCTTAAATTTTAATAGCCCTTGATATTTCTGTGGGCTCCTTCGACTCTGAAATCTTTTTGAGATGAGAAGCACTTTGATGTCAGATATTTTATAAACTAATGTGCAGAAATCCAGCTGTGGAAATATACATTCATGCCACTGTTTCTTGTGAACAAATTTTGCTTGCGACCATTTTGACATTCTTCCAAACAAACTTGAAAGCCGAATCCCATCTTCCAACTCATCTTGTTCTAACCAGGAATACAATGATCATGTATGTAATATATATTATGAGAAATGGGCGATCAAATTACTACTCATATTTTGTTGGAAGCAGTTTCTGTTTGAAAGCCAATTGCCAAGTCTTATGTTGATTCAGTGATTGAAGGTATTCTCATTCATTCTGCTAAACTCTCAGAGGGAAAAGGGGGAGGGGTTAAATATCAGGTGAAAGGTCACAGAAATTGAACTACAGTGTAAAACCTGCCATTTTCCAAGCAATACTTTAGCTGAAAAAGTCAAATGGGAAAGTAAATGGTACGATAGATGAAATCAATTCAGAAAATATTTTTTATGCACTAAGAGGACGAAGGGTCAATTCCCAAGGGCAGTAATCAAGATCCGTGAACTGCCTCTAAATGTTAATGTTGTAATTGCATGAACAGGCCATAGCATCCCAGTCAACTGTGTACAGCAGTCAAATTGGTCTAGTTGTACTATATGACATACAAGGACGAAAGCAAGGCTTTTTTTCTTGTACATAGTACACTCGTCATCTTCCTGCATGATATGTTCATCGTAGAAGTAGACATCATCTTGTTTCCTGAGTCCGGGAATGTCCAGAAGTCCCTAGCAATGTTTGTCCATGATTTAAAAAAAAAAAAAAAAAAAAAATGTGAAAAGTCCAATCTAATCATTCGTCAGCCAGCGAGAAGTACTTCATTGCATGGCGAATCCATCCGCAAAATGGCTGCCACAATAATGGAAATGCAGTGCACTTTCTTAAATACATATGGCAAATTTATTAAGTAAATAGAAACGGATTCATATGTCAAATTAAATTTCCAAGCAGTGTGTCATGTCATATGAGATTAGAATCTGATTTGTTTTGATTGGTGTCCAGTTCTCTGGACAGTGGCAATTTGAGAGACTAGAGAAAAAAAAATACAACTGAATCCCATTTCATAATAATATTCAGTGGTTAAATAAAAAAAACATGACAATAATTGCCACTGCAACATGGTAATGGAGAATCAGTTGTGAGCATTTTTGCTGTTGCCATGGTAATGGCCGTTACAACAAGTTGCAATATTCACAAATGTTTGTGTGATACTATATAATATATACAATCTACCCTGGACCACGACTGTACTGCAGGCAACCCAAAGTTGTGTTCACATCGTAGATTTATGTATGTACAGTAGACAGTATGGATGGGGAAATTGTCTGTTTTTGTTGTCGTTGATGTATTAATTGTTCGTATTTAGTATCCACAAGTTCTAAATTTCTCCTAAGATATGGCGAGATCATGACTGTTGCTTTGTCTATATGCGACTGCGCCATATCTAGTGATCATTACACTGCAGTTTGTTACGCATTTCATGAATATTCAAACTCAATTTTAAAATTGCAGATGTAAAAAAAAATCCATATGAATAAATGTTTAGTTCATAGGTAATTTCATCATCAGAAAGGGTCAGGCCACAGTGATTTTTTTTTTTTAGCAAGGCTCTTTGAACGTGGCTAGAAAGACGAAATAGTAAGAATGGAAAAGGGGGAATGGACATTCACGCCTTTTTGAATGAATGACAATCTTTAATTATTTGAGAGACTAAGTGTTGATATTGTCGTTAGTAAAACTTTAAAAATGACTGCCATGTATTGCTGGCATGCATACAAGATATTTTTCACGCATTTGCATTTGTGATAATGTACATGTGAACTCGTCATATCTGGAACGTGTAGTAGATTTAGCAATAATCTGTACATTATTGATATTATCAATCTTCTTTATATTTCTGATGTTTATTCCATGTGAATCTCTGTTCCATGTCGCTACCCGGCTGTGACTGCTCACCCTTGTAGGAGGTAGAAAGAAAAATATGAAAATGATGATTGAAGAGTTTTTGCTGGAATGTATCATCTTCATCTATTCTATCCTCTGTTTTTTTTTTCTTCAGTATTCTGTTTTGTTTGTTTGTTTGTTTGTTTCTGTTTCATATGGTATGAGTGCTGTGTTTTTTATTCCATATTATCGTTTTGTGTGAAAGCTCTGTCTGAAGCACCTTATCCAGCTTTGCTTTACATGTTACATCGTCTTTTTTAGTTTCTCCGTCTTCCACTCTTTCTCTTGTATATTTCTTATTCAAACAATTTCTTCCACATTTACATACAAATCATACAAGGCAATTATTGTGTCCACCTTCAAACATTCACGACAATTAACACATGCGTCAACTGTGGACGTGTGCGTCGATTTCACATGCAAACATTGCATTCAGAAGGCCGTCACATTGTTTGGAATGAGATGCAAAAGTGGCTGTTCTCACATCGCTTTGGTTTGAAAAGTCACGAAGTTGTCATGGCAACCAGTGACCTTGAGTATTAACCCAGTTAACAGTAATTCATGCTCCATGCATACTCCAGTACATCACAATCATTACCATAGTTACGTATCCACTGACTGCCGCATCTCTTTTATTTTGAAAAGTTTGTTGACCATTCCAGTAGTTGGTTAACCCGTAGCATATCGTCGCTGGGGTGACAAGACCTTGTATTTGCAATTTTGGTGAAAATGACCTTTTTGGCTTAATGGTCATATAATCAGTTAAGTGATGTCCTGTCCAAATCCTAGATGTCTTACCCCAAAAATGAAGCCACCACGGCATGTGAAAGACATGTGTATCCCATTGGATACAGTACTTTGGCCGCCATGTTTTTTGGCTGTCCTGAACATTTGACATTTTGTAGATACGAGGTCTTGTCGCCCCAGTGACAATATGGAAAGTTTGTAGACCCTGTTAAAAGTCTAGGGAAATAAGTGAATGTAGTAAGTAATGGGGTAGTAGAGATGCCACTTCTAAGTACTGACAGGCAGTCTGACAGAGATGAGCTAACAGATTGAGTAGCTTCGTAGGGTGGGGCAGGGCGTGGTAGGGTGTCGCATGGTGGGGAAGTGCCTGTTAGAGTACCCAAGCACCCATTGGAAGAGTACTACCAAACTTGTGTCAAACCATACATTGCAGTCATTTGCCACCATCATGCACAAAAGAAGAGGTATGGGATGGACCTTTGGAGTTTGCACAGGGCGGGGCAGGGTAGGGCCGGGTAGGGCAGGGCAGGGCAGTGCAGAGAAATGCCTGAAAACTTGTTGAAGAATTACTTAATTTGTGTGAAACCATACTTTCCAATCATTTCCGGCCACCACACATTCAGGGAGAGATGGAATGGACCTTTACAGGGTTGGACAGGGTGTGGCAATGAGAAGAGGTTCCTGAATACTTTTTAATAGAAAACTAGGAAAATGATACAACTTCATTCCTGTGAAACCAAACATTACAATCATTATACACCCATGAAGAGATGGAGTGGGGCTTCATTGGGCAGGGCAGGGTGGGGCATGGCAAGGCATAGTGAGGCAGGTTGAGGCAGGGTGGGGCAGGGTGGGGCAGGGTGGGGCGAGTAGGAAAGTACCTCACCACTTCCTGATTGCCATCTCCATTGATGCTACTTAATGCATAGTAATGTCATGTGCAAAGCTATAGGGGCTGTGTGTGTTTCATTTCTCTTCACTCATCCACCACCTACACAGTTGTACATTTGAGAAACACCCTTCTGGTGCTTTAACCATCTTCCCCAATGAAACCAACATGATATGATATGATGATATTTAAATATGTCATAAGTACTCCTCAGCACTGTGAAAAAGCACACACAATATTAAAATGTTCAAGCATATATAGAATAGAAATATAACGTAGTATTAAAAGCATCACTGTGTTGACCCTACCTTTTATGTGGCCCATCAATTGATTTTCTTTTCCATTCCTGTGACAACCAGCATACAGTTCAACATGATACACATTGCCTTTGGTCTCATTATGCCTTCAATTTCATGATGCCTTTAATTTCACAATTAGTTTGTCAGCCACGCACACTCACTCCTCAAACACTTTAGTGGAAACAAATCTTTCCATACCCACTCGGTATTAGTTTAGATTTTTTTTATTCACGTACACCATTTACTATACATGGGGCTATTGAGTAATCACTAGCTGAGGTAAAGATTGCACACAGATCTTCCCTCTGCTGCTAGTTACATTCTTTTTTATTGTTCTCCCCTCTTGCTTATGATCTATTTTATGAGGGCAAATAAGTGATATCCTCTTTTTTTTGTCTCTGCAAATAATGTTTCTAATTTTGTCACTTTCTCTCATTTTTTTTAAAACCAATTATTGCCCAATGTGTGTTCAAATTTATCAGTCAAATATGTCATGGCTCCACAGCTTTCATTTGAGCTATTAAAGTATGAGGTTTATTTTTGTCTTAATTTGAATATTACTGCCTGTGTTAAAAGTCTAGGTTTTGTTTTCGATATATTTTTGGCCTGTACAATTACAAAAAGGGCGCAGAATAAGATTTATGAAATATTCGAGAAAAAAAATTCCATGGTACAATATTTTGGTGAAGAAATCCGAATTGCTGTTGATAATTTGCATCTACTGTAAGTTGATTTTGTGTGACAGAATTAAACTCATCAATATTATTTTATACATTATATATCTCCAAAGTTGCAGTGAATCAGCGTCTAAGACCATGCAATCTCATGATTCCCATGGCAAGAGTAATCTGTGCATTCAGCTCCTAATTTTTGTGATGAGTTTTTGACCCCCTAACGCCCAGAAGACAGTTTTATTGATTAGGTTTGAGTAGCTGTAGACCACAGTGATGCAGGGACATTTTGTTACAGGGCCATTTTTGTATGCCTTGGGGCACATTTTAGTCACCATCAACAATGATAAAGAAGGTCTATTATGTATATGCATGGGCAAGAGTTTACTTTTTGGGGGAAAATGGTGGTGTTTGACACATTTCATTTTCTATAATTTGATTTTTAGAAGATAAGAAGTATACATGTATGTATTATATGCATGGGCAAAAGTTTACTTTGGGAAAACATAGTAGAGTTTGAAACACTTTAATATTTGTTTCTATTTCCTGTAATATTGGTGCTGGAGTGTCTCTGATTTACTTGAAGTGCCCTACTTTGGTTTTTCAGTGTCTTGACTAAACATGCTACAAACTATAAGAGGTTTTTTGCATTGATTTATCTGATTCTTCTTTGAGTGCATTTTGACCATTGCATCTTATGGTTGTGGGTTTTGCTTTTTCTCTGTAAGTGTCTCCCTGCTCACTTCCTGCTTCGAAATTTAAATGCCAGTATCACAAATCATTTTATTCCACCAATACTGAGGAGGAAAAAATTTTTAAAAAGACAGCCCCGAGTCCTAAATATATGCATCTAATATGCTCTGATATTCTCTTTCCGATTATTGTAATCATACCATCATTTTTATTAATGTCCAAATTCTTGCCTGTGGTTAACACTCTTTGCTGTCTCTATAGTTCTGTGAAATGAATAAACAAATTTCAAGTACGGTACTCTTGAAAGTAAGAGATTACTAAACTAACTAATTATATGGTACTCCCGTACGAAACCAGTTTTTGTGACTGGGGAATTAATGTATTTTGATCTATCAGAAGGAAAAATATACTAGGTTACAAATTACATTCACATCATGCTAGTCATTTTTTTCAGCAGCAAAGATAATAAGACCTACACATTAAAGCCCATGTCACCATCTTCTGTCTGTTGTGTACGCAAAGTGCGACAACCAATATGAAGTGTTGTCGCACTGATTTCCTGGTCTTCCCAGCCTGATCAAGAAAGCACATGCTACCACCATTCTGAAGAGAGCGAGATCACTCTTACCACCACCCACGCAACCATTCTACCCTTCATTTTATACATCAGTAGATAATTCTTCGTACTTTCACACTCATGAGCTTTCGATTCTCACAAAAAAAAAGGGCTATCACTCCACAAACTGTCACTTTACAAATTCCTGACACATTGACGTAGAATGTACATTACATAAGTCTCTCTGGTTGTAGCTCACGTCTTTTCCATTAATTCATGCAGAGTGCTTTATGTCACCTTTGGCGAACTTTTTGAGTACTTGATTAAAAATAAGGGGAGGGTGGGAAATGATCACAGAAGAATTTGGATTCTTCTCAGTATTACAAACTTTTCTTGGTTTACCATGATTTTAATTCCTTTTGAATAAACAAAACACTTTTAGTGCTTGCATTGTTTATTAACATTATCAAAATGTCAGTCTTCCCCACTAGATAGAAGAATAAAGGAGAAAGGCTCAGAATGTATCAAACTCTCCAGAAGATCTTTCACGTTGAAGTTTTCCAGAGAACAGATTTGTTAATTATGTGTGCAAATTTGAAATTGAACAGATTGTCAACTATAAGTGAACTTGAGAGGCAAATGGCAGAGATTGTTTGGCCCATTTTTACAGAAGTCCTTTTCTTTCTTGTTGTTTTCTTTTTTTCATAAGGCATAAGTGATGCGAAAGTAAAGAGTCAAACTTTCCCCCATCCCCTTTTTCAGGACCTAGTTGCACTTGCTGCCCAGCTGAGCGCCATCGCTGGCGAAAAGGTAGACGAGGACGACGATGACGATGAGGAGGAAGAGGTGGCCGGAGTGGGCGGAGGCGACGGAACGATTCCTGCATCAGATGCTCCCAAACCTCTGTGAGATGATTCCTCCTTTGCTTGATTGGTTGTCATGGCAATAGGCCAGGGTGTGGTCAATCCCCACAGTTATTCTTCCTATGCATTAAAAAAAAAAAAAAAGATATTGAGACATCTTGTTTGCACTTTGTGATTCATTCAGATATTTTGTTGTTGTTTTTGCTCTGGTAGGAGAAGAGGAAAATTAGAAAAAAAATGGAAATCAGAAAAAAAAAAGATGACATGCCTTTATGTTGTCAATCTACAAAAAAATTGTATATTAAACGTAGAATTCGCACAGGATGTAGTAGAATTGAACTGACTGGAAGAGCTAACTTTTTCTGGTGGTTCTCTGTTTGAAATGTGCTCAGAAAACTAATCCAGGATGACCAAAAGGCCAACCCGATCCTTGCCTGCATGCACAAGATACACATACTTGAATTAAGCAGCAGCAACTTGTCTTGAGTGACTGTCCAATAACCCATCAACCGGACTACTAGCATTTCAAACCAGTTGACACAGAATTAAATGATGTGGTTAGTCTCTAATATATGTGGTCATATTTGATGTAAACTTCTGTTTCTCTCTGATGTTTCATTCGGTGTTTGTTCATTTGTTGTTATTTTTTCTCTTTTGATATGCAGACCAGGAACACCGTCTTACAATGCGGACACGTTAGAGACATTTGTTATCAAAGAAGGTGAGTTAGCTGAAATGAAATGTAATGAAAATGAAGACAGCAAAAGTTATTAGAGTCATGATACTGATGATGATAATAATAATGATGATACTGTACGAGCTGAAATTTTCGCGGTGGTTTTATTTTCGCGAATCGCCTTTGAAGCGCGAAAATAACAACACACAAAGATAATAACGGTGAATAAGTAAGTTCAGTTAGACCCTCGCAACCGCTAAATTAACAACACGCGAAAATGTCCTCCAAGTAACAATTCGCGAAAACATCTGTGCGCGAAAATTTCAGCTCGTACAGTAGTGATAACAATAACAATAATAGTATTGACAAATGTGATAACATCAAATATGATGATACCAATAATGATAATGACAGTAATTATACTTAAAGTAATGTTGATAATATTGATGATAAATGATATAATGTAGTCATGATAGTGTTTACTATCTTCATATGATGCACAATACCTTTAGCAACATGTCAAAGTGCTGTCTCGGAGTAAGAGAATAGAGTAGCTGGTACAAGTATGGCATTGCAGTATGTTCATCTATAAGCCCTAGTGCACCTGTGTATGCCTGAACATCTCATAACTCTGTAGTCTGATCATACATTGTAGTTTAGGCAAGTTGAGATTAGCACGTTTTTGAATTTGTCTTTGGGTTTCAGACCCTAATGCTAGCAACGACAGCGTGGAAAGCACAGAGAGTACGACAAGTTTCGTTCCAGGGAAGAACGCCAAGCCAGGTCCCAGCAGAACGCAGGTAAAGTGCGACCTACCATGTACACAGTTCGGTCTGAAGAGGGCGTCCTTTTTCTCTAGGGCTTAAAACTGTCACCAACTTGCTCCATGTGAATGCTCATTGATGTTCTTTCTTCGATTTATGTACTAGTTTGCATCCATACGCAAATGATGTAAAACTGTAATGAATGATGTAACAGCTGTTTCTTTTGGAATCTTCTTTCTTTTAAATCTGCTCTTTGCTCTTTTTTCTCTCATCTTCTTTCAAAAGAAGAAAGACTACATGATAATGTAATCAGTACTTGTCTTGAAGAATGAGTGTACAATGTATATTAAATCAACATATTTGTCCGGAGAGAATAGTGAGGCAGTAGACTCTCAAAATCCATGAAACTTTACACCCTTTTCAATCACATATTTTTTTTTCCCCCTTTCTTTTTCAGCTTGACATGGCACCAAGCAGACAGGTGCGGGGTGTGGTCCAGCCCTCGGGGCGCAGTACGCCCCCTCAGCAGCGGCCCCGGTCCGGCCACGGCTCGCCCCGGGACTCACCCCACGCCCAGAGGAAAGACGACGGCCTTTCCCAAGCCAACAACAGAGGGAGCCCTATCGTCAGCAGACGGGTAAGACGATGACCTTTCACCTTTGAATGAAAGTTTACACCAAGTTCAAATTGGCTCGTATATAAAGAAGAATAAAGTCATACACACAGAATGGTTAAGGCTTAATCAAATTTGGACCTAAGATAGGAAAGTTATAGAATTTTGTTATTTGACATGTTATCATGAAACTGTACTAGTACAGGTAGCAGGCAACAACCACATAACTGATTTTTTGAAAATGGTTACATTTGCTGAATCATGGATCAAAAGCATTATTTATTCAATATGATACTCATCTGTGAACCAACCAGTGGGAGAGTTTTGAGTTGACATGGTCTTCACCTCAGCTAATTGGCATGGCTGGCTACAAGCAGTATCACCAGTCAATGAAAACAAGGGACACTCTGAAACCCATGACGTAACCATGGTCCTCCCCTTCCTTACCCCCTCCCCCCTCCTTTTCCTCTCCATCTTCTTCCTCCTCTTTCACGTGTCCTGCCTATAGATTCCCAAGGAGCCGGTCAGGCCGGGTAGCCTGGAGATCAACACGGGGCCAGGAAGCAGCGACGTTCTCCCCGACCTGCTCCCCCAGCAGCAGAGTCCCATTGGGGCCTCCTCCAGGAGTCAGGGCCCGCAGGACAAAGCGTCGTCCAATGAGGTAGGGCCAGTGAATTCCCCTCTACTCTCGCCAACATCATAAATCCCAGAGGTGTCATAATATTCTAGGTGTACAGGAAGTGTAGGAGTAATGGCGCGTTAACACCGAGCACGGTACGGGCAACAGTCTGGGGTTTTTGCTGTGGTGCGCCAAAAAGAACCATTTCTGGTTCTGTTAAAAAAAAAATCTGTAATTCGGTACAAAATCACCCTAAATGTTATTCTTATATCAGAATCAAAAGCAACAAAATCAGCAGTAGAAGATTAATTATGTAACAAAATCACTAGCGGGGAAGTGATGTTGTAACAGAACCAGACATGGTTCCTTTTGGCAAAAAGCTGGCCCGTTGCCCGTACCGTACTTGGTGTAAACGGGCCTTACGACTTAAACTCAAGTTTGTGTGATTTATGTGTTAATGTTGTCATGATGCTAATCAGATCTAAAATATGCTCTGGCATGTGTAATAATAGTTTGAGACAAAAGTATCACTCCTCTTGAACTGGCACTGGTAATGTAGACACACTGAAAGTAGAATTAGTATTCTTAACAGAGCTGGTCTCTGGTGACAGAGATGTTATGAGTAGATAATTAATGTCACAGGCTTTCAAAACTCAGGGCGATCATACAGCATTTAACTTCACCCTAAAAAGACTGGGCTATTTGGTAGCTCGAAAGACTGGGGGGGGGGGGGGGGGGGGGGGGGGGGGGGGGGGGCCTCAAGGGCCCCCCTAAGATCTCGGCTGTGGATCGCGCGATCGCCGCGGAACTTTGCACAATGGTAGTGTGCGATGTAATCTACAAGATCGTGTTTTAAATTTTAGAAAATAGTCTTCTTTTATTTTATTTTGATTAATTATGATAATTTATGCGAGAAATCAGAATCTTTCGTCTAAATCAGTAAATAAAGCTCCAAAAGTGCTCATTTTTGGTATAATTATTCTTTGTGGCATTCTTAACAAATGTACTTGAAAAAAAATTCGGTATCAAAATCAATTTCTTATTTATTTTATTGTTCCATGAATTTCTTATGTATTTCTTTGTTTTTCGACCTTTTGTTTTTGTTGTTTTTGTAACAAAATTTGTCACAGACACTTTTTGAAGCATAATACTCCTAAAACAAACTAATTTTAGCCATTGAGAGTAAAAATAAGCATATTTATATGAACCATGCGAAAAAACTCAATTTGCATTGACTTTGTACACAAAATCACATTTTTTAGCCATTTTTGGCCTCACGTGCATGTACAAAAAAGTCATTTAACTTCAGAACCGTACTCCCGGGCGTCACAAATTTGGTGTCAAAATGTGCGGGAAACTCAAAAGAAAAAAGTCATGGAGCATCGCGGCGAGAGCATTGCGTGTTGCAGAGTAATCGTGCGAAATGTCGAGGGGGGGGGCCTCCGAGGCCCCCCCCCCCCCCCCCCCCCCCAGTGCAGTTAGGGTTCAGTCATCGATTTGTGCGGGCTTTGAACAAATATCCCACATGTAGCTGTCAATAATTGCTGTTTCCATAAAAGCAGCTGGAAAACAGCCAGTCAGCTGCCAATTATTTCAGTTGTCACAATGTAAGTGATATTTCTCTAGGTGATCCATTTGCTGTTTTTCTCTGTCAGTATTACAAAAATGGCAGGCTTGATCCGCATTGTTGTTATCTTCTTTGTAAAGACCAAGAGAGAATTTTCAAAAAGAGGTGAGGCATTGGGTGTTTATTCCAACCTCATCATGTTACTGCCATTAACTGTTAGAAGTGCCACTTTAGCATTTTAAGCTGCAGGTGAAGGGTTCAAGACCCAGACTGTTTTTTTTTTCTCTTTCATTTGATGTTCTTTATCACTTGGTGTTGAACCACTGCTCAAGCATGTGATAGTGTGCATGGATAGTAACCGTGAAAGGAAAGTCTATATAAACTTTATTCTCTTATGAAAACAAATTTTCTGATTATTCTAACCTGCAGTAATCCTAAACCTCCTCATGAAATGGGTGTCATATGTTACTTAAATTGTGTCATGCTTCCCTCTGTCTCGTCTTAGCAGTACCGGCAGGCAATCATGGCATCCAACGGCAGCGGCGGCTCAAAGACGCCGATGCACAAGCAGCCGTCCTTCTCCGCGTTCGGCTTCGGGGCGAGCCCCACGAACGCGAGCACGTCGCAACACCCCCGCCGCGGGTCGAACATCTCGGTCAACGTGAAGCCGACGACGCCCGAGAGTCTCAACGACATGCCGGAGATCCGGAAATACAGGAAGAAGTTCAACTCAGAGATCCTTTGTGCTTCGCTCTGGGGTGAGGGCGCTCTCTTGGAAAGAGAGAAAAAAAGAAATAAGAAATTGATTTACTGTATACGTTTATATTTTTGTGCTATTTAATTTTCCACACTGAGCTGCTCAAAAACATATTCGCGGGTTCTTGAATCCACGCTGTGCAACTGTCATCCCATTTAAAATGTACAGAGAAATATGTGAAGATATTTTTGGAATTCGTGCTAGCCAAAAAATGCAAAAATAAATATACAGTGAAAATTTGCAGTATCCTGTTATTTTACCAAAGTAATTTTTTTTAAGTCTGCACAGGAGATTTATGTTCATTTATTTGTATTTTAGATGGCCTACATTTATGTCATAATTTCATGTACAGCCAATATTTCACAAGAGTTTCTGTGGCATTAGAATGACATCAAGAGCTGCAGTAATTGGTCAGATGTATTATTAAAGAGATATATTCAGACAATTTTTATCACTCAAATTGAGCTAAATCGCCGTCCTTTCTTTCGAACAGAAAGCCATATGTCTCACAGTTTTATGAGAATCGGGTTTGTTTGCAAGTTCGTCCGTGTAGTGTGAGGCGCGGTCTATTACTGGAGGAGAAGCTAGGATTTACTCATATTGACAGCAAGATTGTAGAGGCCTATTTAGAAAAAGCTTACACTGTACATTCCAAGGGCAAATAGAAGTTGAGGTATCTTTATCATATGACACTGTACATGGTGTATATTAGATTTCTTGTCAAACAGGCTTTCTCACATTAATAATTAAGCTCTTTTATTTTTCCTTTGGGTAATATCTACTTGAGGCATTGACACGTAGGCTCTTGAGTGTGTTTTTAAGAGATATTGAGACATTGTTAACTGATCTCTTGTTGGCGTGTATGTGGTCGAACGTGACTGGATAGTGGTACTGTTAAACTACCGGCAGTCACAGCATGAAGCTCTCACGAGTTGGAGCCGATGGCCTTTTTTGCGGCATAAAACGTCCGCAATCACCGCTGGCATTCAATGCATTGTGTTGAAAAATACATTTGCATGCGTTTTATTTCGGCGAATCTTGGCTCCCCGCTAAAATTGCAAAAGTTTCACGCGTGCAAAAATTTCTGACTTTTCAGTAATGTCCTGTCATGATGAATGTCATTTATGCATCATCTCCTCTGCTGCCCTCTACAGGTGTGAACTTGTTAATAGGAACCGACAGTGGCCTGATGTTATTAGACCGGTCTGGAGAGGGGAAGGTTTATCCCCTCATCTCAAGAAAACGCTTCCAGCAGATGGACGTCCTGGAGAGCCAAAACATTCTCGTCTGTATAGCGGGTAAGTGTGTGAAATAAACAAACATAGAGAGATATGTAAACAAATAATCAAACAACATTGATGCAGGTTATAGAGGAATTAAAGAAAGCTAACATTGTTACATAATGTTCATTAGTGACAATATTTTGAGTGGGTTTATTTATTTGTGTTATTTTATTAATCTAATCATGGGATAAGATGCCCTCAATCAGCCATGTAAGGCTGTTTTTCAGAGAGGTAATGAATACAACGCTACATCAGCAACAAGAACTGAACTCAAACAAAACATGGCATAACAATAAACAAATTAATCACATCTAATCAACAACAGAAGCAGGCTTAGCGTACTGTATGTGCCATATATTTTGCGAGTCTAAATTTTCGCGAATCGGGAATTCTTGACGATTTCGTGAGTGGAGAAATTCGCAATCGTGTAGTCCTGTACTGAATGGAGAAATGTACAGGCATATGTCACATCAACATCGGGATCAGAGTCAATATTTTCGCGCGTCTTTTATTTTGTGAATAGCACCTGACTCGCGAAATTTGCGAAAATAAAAACCTCGCAAAATATTTGGCATGTACAGTTAATATAATACATTATGAGACATATAACAGGAACTAGGGTAAAAAAAAAGACAAAAAATATACACAAAAATTCACTGCACACAAAATGCAACAAAAGATGGTGAAAGACACATTGACTTCCTTTTGAAGTTTCTATGGGAAAGTTTATGCAAAATAGCAGAATTACTTACACTGTAGTTGTTGAGAGGTTGTTGCCTCCCTGAAAATAATCATGCTCTCATTTGAAAGCATCAAACAAAGTATGGCAATTTTATGAGAAAAAAAAAAAAGAAGAAAGTATGTGTTGGTAGTTTAAGCATTCATGCCAACATTGTACATATGTATCCACAATGCAATTCTTTCATTTTTTTTTTTATCGCCCTGACTTTTGATTTGTATTTTACTGTTTGTGCAGGCAAGAAGAACAAACTAAGAACGTACTTCCTATCATGGTTGAAGCAAAAGATCGTCCGAGGAGAGGGGGAGGCCCAGGCCAACGTAAGTCTCTCATTAAAGCTGCCATTTATTGGCACTTTCATGTCAAAAATTACTTCTGGGAAAATAATTCCCTCAGTGTATATGTATGCATGTATTGAAACATTGGGTACTGAATCACATTCATTTCATTATTTCTTTGTAATAATACAATGTATATGCACAGTGCCTCCTGCCTAGAGAATTGTTGTTCACTGCAAATGTCACAAGGGTGTATAATGATGGATTCATATCTACTGATTCTGCAAACTCGTACATGGCTGCCAACAAATAACATAAACATCTGAAGTGCAGATAAGTGGCAATTACTAGTACATAGTGGCCATTGGTATGCAGCTATTATTCAATCAAGTACTAGTGCTTGCAAATAAAGATAAAATAAGTTGTATATGCATAGACATGGTTTTGAAATGCTTGAGATACATCATCAAATTATTGCTGTTGAAAAGCACACACTGTTACTGAGGTTTTGTTATGGTCATAACATATTTGGGGAATATTGAATGTTATTTTATTAAACTATCCATGTCAGCAATCTTTGTTGTGTTTTGGGTTTGATCTGTTTTGATTTGTTTTCTTTTGTTTTGTTTTTGATTTTTGTATCTGGACAATCTAAACTTCTGTACACAAACTTTGATTCTTTGTTTTCTAGCTATGATTTGATTATTGTTATCACTATAATTATTGTTATCAATAGTTATGCTATTATTGTTGGTGTTATTATTACTATCATCATCATCATCATCATCATCATCATCACCATCTCCTTTCATTTCTGTCTCCTAGCAACAGACCATGGACAAGAGAAAGAGTGGATTCCTGTCAGTGGGCGACCTGGAAGGCTGCATCCACTACAAGATCATCAAATACGAGAAGATCAAGTTCCTCGTCATCGCCCTCAAGGACAGCATTGAGATCTACGCCTGGGCCCCCAAGCCCTACCACAAGTTCATGGCATTCAAGGTGCGTGTCAGTGCCATCTTAGCTTTGTGTCTTCAAAAAGTAGAACTTGTATACTTCACACTGAACTTTTGTTATGCATTGTTGTGTCACTGTAAATTTGGATCAATAACTTTAGGGGGAAAGGGTTGCAAATGCTGAATTATTAGCCAAAAAAGGTGATTCTTATGATATTACTGTATACAGACTAATGAAGAAAGATGTGAATTGATGACATTATCACCTCTGTCATTAATTATGACCATTATCAGTATCTGATAAAATCATGTTAATCTTGACAATTCTGTTTTTTTTTTTGTTCATGTTCAATTCTGATGATGCATCTATTATTCTATTTCGTTTGATTTTACCGTAGTTATTCAAGTCAACCTGTAACATGATATGGAATTGTACTTTAAGGCATGAACCCCTGTAACATTTTTTTGGGAACCGCCAGAATTGTGAACGATTTGGTGAAATAATAATTCAAAAAGAGATGTCGGGAGACGTGAATAAAGTTGGTTTGGAAAAGAAACTATTTTCCTGTGGGATTGATATCTAAAGTCATTTCGAAAGGTCATGTCTTTCAATCACTTGTGCAAATGATATTCCCACATACCCAATAAAAGTTGTGATCAAGAGTGTGTCATTGGTCATTTGTTTTCTTGTCCACTTGCAGTCTTTCCCCAACTTGGTTCATCGACCTCTGATCGTTGACCTGACTGTGGAGGACAACCAGAGGCTAAAGGTCATCTATGGTTCGGTCAATGGATTCCATGCCATCGACCTCGACTCAGCGTCTGTTCAGGATATCTACACACCTCCTCAGGTACTATAAAGCAGGAATTTCTCATAAAGCATGCAGTCTGGAAAGGAGAATTCCATTATAGCAATTTTGTGAAGTTCATAGCATAGAAACACAAAACATTACTTGCGGGACTAAGGGAATGTCAATTGATCTCTTATTGAAAATAACACAAAATTGAAGTGTGTATGAAACCAGTTTACTAGTACACTGTATATCAAAGATATGATTGGCATGGTAAATTGCACTACTATCGTTTTCAAAAGTAGATAGTGGCTGTTTTGACATCTTCTTGGTAATTGTAATGTTAGACAATCTGCCCTTCTTTCGAAAGAATTGCTTGGTGAATTATGGATTACACATGATATGTCTATGATTATAGAAGGCTTATGTTCCACCCCTCTCTGCCCCCATAAAAAAAGAAAACAATATCATTTTTTTGCAGTTGTACACAGTGCTTTATCAGTGCCATGAGACACCATGCTCCATGCAGTCATTGTTCAGTTTTCATAATCCTGAAAATCAAATTTAAATCACACATGCTATTTTTTTTTTGTGGGGGGGGGGGGGAGGGGGCAAGGGAAATGTCACATTTAATCATTTGAAAATTTTAGGGGATGATTGTGTACACTTGCCTCAGAAAATAATGAGATCGACGGGCACAGATGACTATCAAACCTACAGACGTCAGTGCAAAGTTACCCTTAAATTAACTAAATTGCATCTCTATGACACTGATTGATAATGCGCTATGCGCCGATAATAAATGCTTACTTTGAGTGTGTGTGAATCTTTTTTCATTCGATAAGGAGCTGGGTACCATTACACCGTACTGCATCGTCATCCTCCCGAATTCTCAGGGCAAATACCTCCTGCTCTGCTTCAACAGTGAGTATCCCTTGAGAGATGTCTAACAACACTTGTGTCCTATAGAAGTGAATATTTTCGTGTGATTTATTTTTTGCACGCTCAACCGCAAGATGAATTTCACTTGTTTATACATGTACTTTCGCGAAATCAAGATATGAAATATTGTTACATAGAACAAGCAAAAAGATTGCATGTTTTTATTTTCTCGCTACAATGTAGTTTCATGTCCTGCAAAGTGTGCAAAAATTTCCACCTTTTCAGTATGTAACCACTGCCTGGACGTCTGAGTTTTTCAAAACATTGATTAAACTCATCAGTTTGATATCATGGAGTCCCTGTAAGAGACTGTTGAGGGCAAGGAAAAGGAATCAATGTACTGGAGTAACTTGAAATGAACCAGAATGCAGACTGTGGAGATAACAATGTTGAGGTGGAATGGTTTCTGTAAAACCAAACATTTTTGTGTGCATGAAACTTTTGCAAATTTCGTGAAGAGCCAAGATTCGCAGAAGTAAAATGAATGCAAAAGCTTGGTTTATGCAATTTCCCTAAATGCCAGGAGCGATTCACATAAGTTTTCTGCAGCAAAAAAGGTGTCATGCTGCGAATGTTTCCGGTTTTACATAATATACAGCAAAACGGAGAGTGGCATAAGAGGGTTCATTCAGATACCAGTGGAAGAGCTTTCCCCTAGTTTGCCCTCAACTTCACTTGTCAGTCATACTTACATGCTCCACAATCCATACTCATGTCAAATAGATGGGCATTGTTGTCTAAGCTTAAAAAAGTGAGAAATTATGTGGATGCGTCGTGAAATGTGTTTGCTGTTGCAAGGGTGCCTGGGACCCATTGCATAAAAGTTACTATTATGGTAACTTTACCATCCAATGGTAACTTCCATGGAATTCTTGATTTTGATTGGCTGTTGAGTATTGTTGCCAGTAACTTTGCTAGTAACTTTTATGCAACGGGCCCCAGGTCTTTTTACAGCAGGATTAGTTTGTGTGTCGATCCTCATGAATTTGCTTTGATAACACATCAATGGGTTTCCCTCCATCTCCTCTTCTTCCCAGACGAAGGTGTCTTCGTGGATACCAAGGGGGTCCCCTTCAAGGATGTCATCCTCCAATGGGGAGAGCTGCCTGCCTCCGTCGGTAAGACCATTAGATGCTCCTTCTTTATCCTGTGACCTCATTCAAATCTCTCGCCTTGCGTGAACTGGTCATTATTCTGCTGGATATGAGATACACTGAAAGAAGGGATTGTTGATAAGCCTTGTCCGCATTATGACTATCCAACATAGCAATGTTGGAATATTAGAGCATGGGTATTTGCTCGCAGTTCATCATGTCACTCCTCAGAAAGATAAAAATTCAAACTTGTTAATGATGGAAGGGGAAACAATACAATAGATTTCCAGTGAATTTATTCAGACCCTAAAAAATTGTAACTGTCATTCTCGGTACAAAAGGAGAGCATATTCTCAAGTGAAATGGGGTTAGTTTTGCATTTCTCTTTTAGAGACTCTGAGGTGTATTATCTTATAATATCGTACACAATGTTGGAGACTTTATTTGTCAACCATGCAAAATTTCGCAACATTTGCAAAAAGGATATGTACCTTGTAACCTTTAGATTGCTCATGTGTGTCGCCATCATGTTAAATGAATCTCCGTATGCGTGCTGGTTCTTGGTTCATCCATCCCTCTGTCCATCTTTCTCTGTCCACACAGCCTACATCAGCACCGGTCAGATCATGGGCTGGGGAAACAAGGCCATTGAGATCCGGTCAGCGGAGACGGGTCACCTGGATGGGGTCTTCATGCACAAACGCAGCCAGCAGCTTCGCTTCCTTTGCGAGCGAAATGACAAGGTGAGCTTCATCGTCCCTCGTAAGATTTTCTACATTTTATCGGAACATATTAGGACAGGAAGAGGAACAGAAAGTCAGGATAGCTGTGAAGTGAGCAAAGACTCCCAGACCGCAAGATTTTTTGCCAATCTCAAAGTAGATTTCTCTGTGTGAAGCTGTTCTTCTGAATTTTAACGTGAAGCTGTTCTTCTGAATTTTAACATAAACTTGCTTGTATGTAAAATGTCACAGCAATTGTAATGTCAACGGTAGCAATTCAGAGAAAGAAGCTATTGTTTGACATCAAGGTACATTTGTAAATGGGGCTTTTTTCAAGGAATGATTTTCATCAAGCTGTGATTTTCATCGTCATCATCTTGATATCTGCACCATGTTCAACCATAATCCATGTTCCAGAGCACTTTGAAGTATAGCTGATTAAGGCTGCCTTGACCTACAAAAGGTTAAGTGATTGGCTGTTGAGCAAACTGTTATTTTTTCCCACTCTCTCCTGATTTCATAGGTGTTCTTTGCATCAATTCGGCCGTCCAACTCACAAGTCTACTTCTTAACGCTACGAGCAGGCCTCGGCAACTGGTAGTCAACAGCGGGAAGAAGGCTGTCCATTGGTCCTGCGAGCCCAGGACTGAAGTTTCACCTCCAGATGAATGGAAGCTCCCGCACTAGCTAGGCATCTCCACAGCAAGTGGAATGTACCATTCAGCCATGTAGGTGACATAGTGAGGCTTTCACACATTAAGCAAGAGCAGTGGAACTGTCCTCCATTTGGTGAATGCAGATACGGTGAATCAACTTCAAATGTTTAAAAGTCATCAGTTCTGCTCCACCCATAAGGTAATGGAATGTTCCGTTGCTATGCATATGTTGTGCATTAAGCAGCGGAGCTGTCCACTGAAATGAGGGGAGATGTAGCATAGAGGGACTGTTTTTTTTCCCCCTGTAACTGTCTTGCCCTGCAATGTCAAGAATTTGCTTGGCTATTAAAGGAGATTGCTCCCAAACCATCAGAGAACATCTCTGATTTTAAGTGAAGACGTGAAATATTCACACTTCTCTCTCTTTTAACATTTTGTAACTGATCCTCAATGTTTTAACAATAAGGAGTATGCTTAAAGGAATTGTTCAGCTGTGGAAAATGTCTGATCTTGCTGGACATCTAAATGTGATGCTAACCAAGCAAGTCATCCATGAAGTATCAGTATCTTGTTTGGGTACTCCTCCTGTGTATCATACCTCACCCACTTCTGATGTGTACTACTATGCCCACAACTGTATGTGCATGTTATGTCTGAAAGTTCCACTTTCTAGATAATGTGAAAGTGTATGCTCCATTAACTACTGTCGTGTATATCATGTTCATACGGGAAATAATATTTTGTAAGCTTTGAAGTGGTTCCCAGTGAGTACATAATATCAGTATCGGGGAAAAGCTAGCTTGAATTCTTTCATGGAAAGAAGTCAGAAGTTCGGTATAGATGAGATCCCGAAGCAGTTTGAGCAATACAGGGTGTTGAAATGAGTGTACAAAAACTTTGTATGGACTGTAAAAGTGGAAGTGTTTTGAGAGACTGCGTTTTTGCACTCCGCCTAAAGAGCCACAATTCTCATGTTTCTAATTTTACTGACTGTTCTACACATTAGTGTAAATTCTGATTGTCCACATGTTAAATTTGGATATGCATGTGCATACAAATATTCTCCTGTATCTTCAATGCATAGTCGTTTGCTCTGGTATATCGCCATGGGCGGAACATATGAAACTTTCCAGACTGCAAAATATTCAAGGCTTTCCGTAATTTGTGTGTGCCTCCATGTTCATGGGGTATGCTGCATATGCACATATGATATGTGGAGCAAATTCTTATAGCCAGTGACGAGTCAAAACATTGAAGAGAGTAACTAGATGTGTAATGATATAGTATTTTGCATTGTGTTTGAAGTAAAATTTACAGAGAGTTGTAATTGTGGATGTGGTGAGATGGTACCAGCATTTAATAATCCCGATTGCGAGATATTTGCCCTCTTGCAAGTCATTGTTTTTATGTTTGTAGAGAATGCGTGCGACAGGATATTTTACGAGAAATGGTGCTGATAAAATTCATGCGAGATGAAAATGTGATATGTTTGTGATTGCATGCACTGCAATTTTTTGGCCTTAATTTGATGCAGTTGCTGTATTAAGCGATGTAGACACTTTTTTTTTCTTTCTGTCTTTTTTTCTTTTTTCTTTGAAAGCCAGATATGTGTTGCTAGACTTCTTAAACATCACCTGGAACTTCTACCTGTCAGTATGTTCTACTGTCTGTCAGTATGTCCGTCTCTCATCTTTCATCACGATGCCCCCTGAAATTTTCTGCTCATGCTGTAATTATGACATTGCACTGTTGAGAGACGTATGAAAATGTTTCTCCAAACTCTGCAAGCATTACATGAAGACGTTGGTAGCTATTGGTCCTTGTTGACGTTAACTACCATATCTACAGTGTAAATACGTCACCACTGGCTGTCAATGATGAGCACAAGTGTGCATCTCACCTGCTTCATTTCCTCCCTCTCCTCTGCCTCCAACTCTTCCACCTCGTCCTCATCCTCATCCTCCTTCTCTTACCCCCCCCCTCCCCTTCCCCTACACCCCCTCCTCCACTTCATCCTCACTCTGTAGTTCCAGTTAATGGGTATTCAATGACACTAGTCCAGTGGGGGAGAAAACCTGGGCCCCATGTCATTAAAGATGTTAGGATATAGCAGGTCTTGCTAGAATATCAACTTCCCCTAGCAAGAGCCATTCGGGAAGCAGGATTCTTGTCATTACCACGACAGTTACATGAAATGGACCCTCGTCTCTCTAACCCGCATCTAGCATGGGACTGGAATGATGTTGACCTGTGGGTGTGGCCACTCCCCGGTATCAAAAGCTGCCAAGCTGGTGCAGATGGGTGTGGTTGGAAAGGATGTTGATAGCTCACAAGTAATGATGGTCAGTGATGGCGAGTGTTATCTAGAAGAACTCCAGTTAGGAGGCTTGTCACAAAACTCCAGCCCTGAGTGTATGTGCGTGCATATCCCGCCTTGTTGCGGGCACGGTGTTATTGTACAGTATATGAAACATTGTTAAATTTATAAAAAATTAACCCGTTCCGTACGGGAGCCTGGTGGCCTGTGTATTAAGTCTGTGGGCATTTCAGAATTCAGTATTGAACGGGTTAAGAAGCTGTATGAGTTTCGTGTGATTGAGCATTTCATCCCACAAAGAAACTAGTGTTTATTCTAATCAGTGAAATGAAACAAATTGGTGTGAAAGTGGGCATGCAACCAGTCCGGAGGCTGTGACTACTAGAATGATAATGAATTACCGGCCATCAAGTCACATGGTCACTCTAAATCAGCAGCCTAGGTCACATGACTTCAAAGAGTATGAAAAAGTTCAAAGTAATAAAAGTGTATAATGCAACTGGCAATTCAAGATTGTGCAGGAAAACAGCTTCACTATTAGCGTTTCTGTGGCAGTTCATCCTTTTATTGGTGTCTGCTGTATAGGAGCATACGAGGGATGGTATGCTGCAAGTGTGTGTGTATTTTGTTGATCAGGGCAACCAAAAGCTGCTAGGCTCCTGTGTACAGACTTTTTTTTTCCTTTTTTTTTGTTTTTTGTTTAGCTAACAAGGAGATTCTAGTGTGGAAAATTCTTTGATACACAATGCTGTCAGATTTGTGTTCCAAGTGTCTTGGATATTGTGGCAAAGGTGTTAAAAGTGGAAAAGGAAGAATAGAAATGTCATGAAAGCTGATGCTTCAAACTTATACCAAGTCTTCCAACACCAAACAATACAATCTCATCACCTAGAAACTTTTTTTTTTTTTGCTTTAATGTGTGTGTTGCAAAGTAAAATATGGAGACACATTTTAGACATCTGAAAAGACAGCAACATCACTTGTTAACCTGATGTGTATTATTTCTGCTGTGGGGAGTAAATTTGACTTCAATTGTGTAAATCATGTGTTCTTTAAAAGTACTTTTTTTTCCCCCATTGAGATGTAGACTTGTCTAGTGATGAATGTTTTCCTGTGTTACCTCTCTTTTTATTTGTTAATTTATTTCCTGATTATCTTTTGTCTAGTGTGGGAGACATATTTGACATATCTTTCATCAAGTTTTGTCACCCTGCAAACTTTACCTTTTCATGAAATGTGAATTGGGGTTAAAACATCCACCCTTTTTAAAGTTGATCAGATTGGAATTTGTTTTGGCCATAGAGACAAGGAAACTGGTGGTATGAGAAGCTGTTCTGGCTCTGTGGGTAAGGCCAGGAACTCTCAATCACAGGGTCCCAGGTTCAAATCTCCTGGCTGCAGCAGTAGTGCCCTAAGGGGGGGTGGGGGGGGGGAGTTTGAGGTAAGGGTTTGACAGCACACTTACAACATGCACTCCTACACAAGATGCAATACAAAACACACAAAAAGAGGGTAAATATTATGTGCCAAGAGGTAGCTCCGTACTGTGGTCTGTTTCTATTGCTGATTTGTTCAAAAAGGTGCTTATCATGTGTTACAATTTCATCCTTTTTGTATCCAATGGTGTTAATTATCTGACAATGCTTCAGACATTACAAAATTTGTCAGTGCATCTACGCATTGTGGACGGACACACTAGTGTTCTCAGCACACACAAGCCATGTTTCCCATCCTACATACACAAAAGCTTTTTAAACGTAGTTCTCTGAAAGAAAAAAAATGGTACAATGATTACAGTGATGATGCAAGATTGGATATAACTTCCACAGTTTTGTCTACCGGGTTATAGGGTCAAGCTGAATTGTCTGTATATTTGTGAGTACTCAAATCTTTGACACATCTTTAGTGTGTCTTCATCGTTTTACGAAGCTGCTTAGAATCTCTTGGTGATATCTGATGTTGTTTCCACACCCTTTCCTGCATTGTCGGTTTTCGTTCCAACTAATGCTGCACATGCTGTGTATACAAATAACTGCAGTGTTTCCTATGTGTGGGACTATTGGAGGTGAATGGAGGGGAATTTACCTTCATGAGCTGTAGCTTTGGTGGTGTAGATCTAGGTGTGTGTGTGTCTCATCTTTGCCAATACAGACATTACAAGCAGCCAGTGAAAATATTGATACTCGTAAGCAATTGTTATACTCTTCTTTTTGTGTGCATTAAAGTGGCTGCTGAAATACTGGCAGGTTGTCTGCGGGAAGACAAGATGTTTCTTACCAATGTAATGGAGCCACACTAATGTAGTTCATATCATATTTTATGGTTTTTTTTAATCTATACATTGTGTTTGCTTGTTAATGTTCCGTTGTCTTCATATAAAACTATTAATGCCTTAAAACTTGAGTGGTGATTATTTTTTAAGATTGACAACTTGATTTCTTTGTTGGGGCAATATGCATTTGTTTTTTTTTTTTAATGTCACATGTTATTTTTTATCGGACGAATGATGATGCTGTACCAAAACTCATGTATGCTATTTGTTTTCACAATGTGTTTTATCTACTTTTTAGGACATAAGACTTGGCTGTGTAAGACATATTCATAAGTAAACATGTACAGACTTTACTTTAGCTGTAAAAGTACGACATTTGTCGCTCATATTTATGTCTCTGTTCTACTACTACTACTACTAGTTGTGACCACTGACGTTTGATTCACCCACTATTCTAGATGCTTATATTTCTTGTTAAGAATGTGACATATGTTGTAGTATTTTCTGGTGTACAAAACGGACTAAGCTGAGAAGTGTACATAGAGTTTGACTTTGAGTTAAATCGGAGAAGTTTATGCCCACTCTTTTTGTGGCGTGGGCAGTGGCTGTACAAAAGAACATGGTAAGACCTGTATATACAGTTTGAAGGCTTGTGTGTTATTGTAATTATCTATGTAAGTATGCAGAAAGGAAAAAAAAATGTGCATCAATAAGTCATGATAAATGAGACACACTCATTGTTACCTGCAGGACTATTGTATGTAAAACAGGATAGGCATATTAAACACATCTGGCATTTATACAAGAAATGTGACCTTTTTTCTCCTCCTTTTACATCCCAAGTGCTGCTAAATGCTGCGATGTACATGTGGGTGCATGTGCATGGTTGATTGTGGTTTGTATGTGCCTGTGTGTATGTGTTTGTGTGCTGTGCGTTGGTGTAGGAATGATAATTTTTGTTGTGACTTGGAACAGAAAGCTGGCGCGGTCCATTGGACAGCTTGGTGAGGTCATAGGTCACCAAGTATTCAAATTGGTGGATTTAAAGGGGCATTCCAGACGATTTTCACAATTTCACATCATGCAGTACATAAATCAACAGCTCCATGTATAGATTTGTGGAATTTATTGTGGTTCTTCAGCAGAGAAACAATACTTTGAAAAACCTTAAACAAATTACACTGAACAAGGATGATGACATAGGAGGCTCACATATTTCAGAAATGTAGCAGTGTAATTCCATTACAATACCGCTTGCTTGCAAGTTCACCTGTGTATAATCTATGCATGCCTTCTTCTTTTGTGCTGCTACCTTGAGCCCCAACTCATGCATTTCTATGGTGACTCTGCCATGTCATCATCCTTGTTCATTGCAATTTAAATTTTGGAAATATTCTTATTCTTCATCCCAATTATCATAAATTCTGAAAATCTACACTCGGTATAACTAATTTATAGTTCTTCAAACGTAAAAATCTGAAAATCATCCGGAGGTCCCCTTTAAGTGTGTGCTGATGGCATTGTGCAATAAGAAGTGTCCGTAATGCATTGCCTACATCAAAGTAGTCCTGGATGAAACCCAAATGTTCATGTGGATTGGGTGAATGCAGCAATATTAGTAGAGTACATCAGTGAAGTTGAGAGGAAAATCAGACAATCCGTTGGAAAAGTTATGAATTTTTAAAGTTTCAATGCAGCCATGGTTGGATGAGAAGACTACAATAACAGTTAGTGACATATTATATGATATATAATATAATTTATGATTACATGTATATATATATTTGTCTGAAGCCCACAATAGGGAGACAAATGGGGGTTATAATGTGGATATTAAGGAGACAATTTCTCAAAGGAGACAATTTGCTGTCTCCTTAACGATTTTACACCTTGTACCATCTTGCTGAAAGGATGTTGGCGTCTTTTGCACTCTTTTTCGTTTAGAGGGAACCAACCTAAGTCTGCAATACCACTCGGTCTTGTATTATGATTTGAAGGTGGAAGACGGGATAGGTTAGTTGTTCTCATCGTGTATATCTGTAGGGGTTATAAAGCGACATAAAGGAGACTTTTAGTTTTTGGCCTATTGTGGGAAGAGGAAACTGTATATCTTCATTACAAAGGTGGCAGCAACAAATATATCTTTTCTATACATTCTGGTACTGGTATCATCAAATATACTTCCGAGTTGTTCATTAAACATGCACTTAATTGAAAAACGGCCCCCGGAATTATTGCACGTTTTGACCCTTACGCACTGTTCGCTTTCGATCGGCTTTTCGTCCGCTTGCGCGCTACGTACGCCTCCCCCGCGCGCGCCGTTGCATGATAATGTCGCGGCAGTACCAAAACACTTGCACCCAGAACGTGTGAAGAAGAAAAGAAAGAAAGAAAGAAAACACCTAAAATATAGACAGTTACTAACGTTATTCTGTACATTGTACCAACGGCGTAAATCTGTACTGACGAGTGGGGGGGGGGGGGGGGAGAGGGGAGAGAGAAAGAGAGAGAGAGAGAGAGAGAGAGAGAGAGAAGCTTGGTGCCCCCCCCCCTCCCATACACACACACTTTACAGGGATTGAATGTCCCACTCTTTTGTATGAAATAAAAAGTGGGAGGAAAGTGGCAGCAAAAATATGAATACTTTTGTTGTTGTTGTTGTTGGGTTGTTGTTTTTTTTTTTTGCTTGTCAGATGACTTTCGGCAGAAAATCAGACCTTAAAAGTATGAAGACCTTTTCTGTGTTTGAAATATCTGTGCGAGGAAGAGGAGCGACCAAGCGGGAGGAGGGTGTGGGAGGGGGGTATCCCACAAGAGGAAGATTTTGCTTTTTCAGACCCGAATTCCAGCGATATGGTGCACACTTTTGGTGAAATTGTGCATTTTTCTGTCAAAAAAATACAAAAAAGAAAAGAAAATGAATATAATTGAATGACTAAATCGGGGTATTTCAGCTCTTGCTCCGCCTGTGCGACATAACTGTGAAGGCCTATCACCGGCGTAGCCGGGGGATGCGAGGGAGCGAAGCGAGCGAGTGGGGAGGGTGTAGGGAGGCCTTCCGCTTCCCACGGTGAGAACTTTTTGCATTTTCAATCTGTAAATGGTGCAATTTGATGCAATTTTTGCGTGTTTTATCGATTTGAAACAGTCCCACATCATTAAGGTAGCACTTAATTGTGATGTAGATTATTATTGAAAGTTTTTGCCTATAAAATATTATGATTTATAAACATCTTGTACTAATTATTACACTGAATATCATGAACACGACCGAGCCCGAGCGAGCGAAGGGAGCGAGGGGGGGGGGGGGGGGGAGGGGTCCCCTCCCACGATGAGAACTTTTTGCATTATGATGTTGTGCATGGTGCAATTTGAGGCATTTTTGTTTAAGGTAGCAGTACATTTTGATGTAGATTATCATTGAACAACTTTAACTATAAAATTGTATCATTTGAATAAACTTCTTGTACATTTGTATTAATCATCACCGTGGGAGGGGCTATCTCCCCTCCCATGGTGAGAACTTTTTGCATTTTGATTTTGAACATGGTGCAATTTGATACATGTTTTTGCGTGTTTTATCGACTTCAAATAGTCCCAATTGTTTAAGGTGGCAATGAATTTTGATGTAGTATTATTGAACAATTTACCTTTAATAGCATCATTTAAATAAACTTCTTGTATTAATTCTTCAACTGAATATCATGAACGCAACCGAGCCCGAGCGAGCGGAAGCGAGCGAAGGTGGGTGGGGTGGGGGGGGGGGTGGGGAGGGCGTTACACTGAACATAGGCGCCGGAAGTGGGGGGCAGGGGGGCGGCCGCCCCCCCCCCCATCCAAAAAGTGGGGGGGGCAAAACGCATTTTTGCCCCCCCCCCCCAAAAAAAAAAAAAAAGCCCCCCCCCCCCAAAAAAAAAAAATTAATGATAATAAAAAATGAATAAACAAAGAAAATAAAATAAATATGTATATATATGAATAAAAGGGAAAAAATATGGCCACAAACGGCAGCTTTTGGACTGTAAAATGTCAAAATTTTCAAGCTCGCTCGCATTGAATCGTTATGCCATTCTCCTAATATTGCTGACAGTAATTGCCAGTAGTTG